>NW_027590225.1:0-110369 GCF_964213995.1 Mustelus asterias
CGGCCTCCGGCGGCTCGGTTGCTCACCTGCAGCCAGCAGGCGGCTGGCGTGCACAAAGGACGGGTCCAGGCTGTCCTTCTCCGCCAACAACTCCGGGAGGTATTTCTCTGTCGCCATTGCCGCTGCTTTCTCTCCGACTGACACTGAGCATGCGCACCAACCACCGCCCACCCAGAGGCAGCCCCGCCCACTCCGCGCCCATTGGATAAGGCGCCTGTCACATACACACAGTCCAATCAACGTCGTAAGCCAGGCTGCCAATCACCGCCCCCTCCGCGCAAACAGCCTCCAGCTGATTGGATGCTGTCCTTGTCTATCCAAATGAGGGACCCGCCGCCCTGCCAATCACAGGACGGAGCTCCACCCCTCAGACTGAGCAGGGGCAGGGGGCTGGGATCGGGCAGGGAGAGGGGGCTGGGATTGGGCAGGGGTAGGGGGATGGGATTGGGCAGGGGCAGGAGGCTGGGATTGGGCAGGGGGCTGGGATTGGGCAAGGAGAGTGGGCTGGGATTGGGCACGGGGCTGGGATTGGGCAGGGGGCTGGGATTGGGCAGGGAGAGGGGGCTGGGATTGGGCAGGGGCAGGGGGCTGGGATTGGGCAGGGAGAGGAGGCTGGGATTGGGCAGGGGCTGGGATTGGGCAGAGGCAGGGGGTTGGGATTGGGCAGGGAGAGGGGGCTGGTATTGGGCAGGGGCTGGGATTGGGCAGGGGTTGGGATTGGGCAGGGGACTGGGATTGGGCAGGGAGAGGGGGCTGGGATTGGGCAGGGGGTTGGGATTGGACAGGGGCAGGGGGCTGGGATTGGGCAGGGAGAGGGGGCTGGGATTGGGCACGGGGCTGGGATTGGGCAGGGAGAGTGGGCTGGGATTGGGCATGGGGCTGGGATTGGGCAGGGGGTTGGGATTGGGCAGGGAGAGGGGGCTGGGATTGGGCAGGGGCCTGGGATTGGTCAGGGAGAGGGGGCTGGGATTGGTCAGGGAGAGGGGCTGGGATTGGGCAGGGAGAGGGGCTGGGATTGGGCAGTGGCAGGGGACTGGGATTGGGCAGGGGAGGAGGTTGGGATTTGGCGGGGGGCTGGGATTGGGCAGGGGAGGAAATTGGGATTGGGCGGGGGGCTGGGATTGGGCAGGGGGAGTGGTCTGAGATTGGGCAGTGACAGGGGACTGGGATTGGGCAGGTGGCTGGGATTGGGCAAGGAGAGGATGTTCGGATTGGGCAGTGGCAGGGGGTTGGAATTGGGCAGAGGAAGGGGGTCCAGATCTTCCCTGTCTGCCCTGTCTTGGACCCTCATAATTTAATTCACCTTAATCAGGTCACCTCTCAACCTTCTCTGTTCTAAGGATTCTAAGAATTGGGACAGCAGGGTGGCACAGTGGTTAGCATTGTTGCCTCAGCGCCAGGGACCCAGGTTTGATTCCAGCCTTGGGCGAATGTCTGCTTGGATTTCCTCCGGGTGCTCCGGTTTCTATCTACAGTCCAAAGATGTGTAGGTTAAGTGGATTGGCCATGCTACTTTGCCCCTTAGTGTCCCAAAATGTGTAGGTTAGGGGGATTAGTGGGTAAATACATGGTGTTCTGGGGATGGGGCCTGGGTAAAATGCTCTGAGTCACTGCAGGTTCAATGGGCTGAATGCACTGTAGCGATTTAATGATTTTATTCTATGATTCTTAGGATAGGCCCCAGTCTATCCAATCTCCTAGCTGCAATTTTCAAGCCCTGGCATCATTCTTGTAAATCTGACTGCACTCTGTCCAGAGCAATTCTGTCCTTCCTGTAATGTGGTGACCAGAACTACACACAAAATACCAGCTATGGCATAATCAGCATTTTATATAGTTCCATCATTACATCCCTGCTTTGGATTCAATACCTCACCCAATAAAGAAAAGCATGCATGTGCTTCCTCAATCACCTTATCCACCAGTCCTGCCACCTCCAGGGACCTGTGAACATGCACTCCAAGGTCTCTTATTTCCTCTTTCCTTCAAAATTTTCCAGTTTATTGAGAATTCACTTGCTTGACTTGCTTTCTCCAAATTACTTCAAACTTTTCCTGATTGAATTCCATTTGCCACTTCTCTGTCCATTCAGCCAAATCACTGATATCCTGGAGTAAACAGCTTTCCTCTTCACCATCAACTACACGGCCAATTTTTTTGTCATCTGCAAATTTCCCAATCATACCTCCCACATTTTCAGTCTACGTCATTAATCTAGACAACTAGCAACAAGGGCCCCAACACTGATCCCTGTGGCGTACCACTGGAAACTGGTTCCCAGTCCTGTCACTGAGCCAATTTTGGATCCAACCTCTATGTGCCCTGTATCCAATGGGCTTTTACGTATCTTACCAGAATTGCTTGTCTTTCAGCAAAAACATATTCAACTTAAAAGAATTAAACAGTCTGCACCAGTTCTAAGTCAGCTGCTAGGCGCTGGCCAAGACCACCCACCCTGGAGGGCGGTGCCTCGTCCAGCTGTGGCACGTGCCCAGGCCAGCTTCGCACCCCAGCCCGACTGACCCAGCCCTTACAACCAATCCTTATCCCAAAGTTACGGATCTGACTTGCCGACTTCCCTTACCTACATTGTTCCAACATGCCAGAGGCTGTTCACAAAGAACAAAGAACAATACAGCACAGGAACAGGCCCTTCGGCCCTCCAAGCCCGCGCCGCTCCCTGATCCAAACTAGACCATTCTTTTGTATCCCTCCATTCCCACTCCGTTCATGTGGCTGTCTAGATAAGTCTTAAACATTCCCAGTGTGCCCGCCTCCACCACCTTGCCTGGCAGCGCATTCCAGGCTCCCACCACCCTCTGTGTAAAATACGTCCTTCTGATATCCGTGTTAAACCTCCCCCCCCCCTCACCTTGAGCCCGTGACTCCTCGTGAACGTCACCACCGATCTGGGAAAAAGCTTCCCACCGTTCACCCTATCTATGCCTTTCATAATTTTATACACCTCTATTAGGTCTCCACTCATCCTTCGTCTTTCCAGTGAGAACAACCCCAGTTTACCCAATCTCTCCTCATAACTAAGCCCTTCCATACCAGGTAACATCCTGGTAAACCTCCTCTGTACTCTCTCCAAAGCCTCCACGTCCTTCTGGTAGTGTGGCGACCAGAACTGGGCGCAGTATTCCAAATGCGGCCGAACCAACGTTCTATACATCTGCAACATCAGACCCCAACTTTTATACTCTATGCCCCGTCCTATAAAGGCAAGCATGCCGTATGCCTTCTTCACCACCTTCTCCACCTGTGCCGTCACCTTCACCTTGGAGACCTGCTGCAGATATGGGTGCAGCCCGGCGCGATACTTACACCATCTCCCCCAGATTGTCAAGGGCCAGCAAGAGCTCACCGGATGCCGCCGGAACTGCGACACTTTCCAAGGTACGGGCCCCTGTCTCGGGCTGAACCCATTCCAGGGTGCCCTGCCCTTCATAAAGAAAAGAGAACTCTCCCTGGGACTCCTGCTGGCTTCTCTGGGATCATTTGTGTTACCGCTCTGGATGCCGCGAGGCGCCCGTCTCCGCCACTCTGGGTTCGGGGATCTGAATCCCACTCTCTTTCGATCGGCTGAGAGTAACAGAGGCCATCGCCTGTTCCTTTGGATCGGTACCGGTACATACTCTTGCAACTCAGCCAACGTTGTCTACCTGATACGCTGCAGGAAAGGATGTCCCGAGCCATGGTACATTGGGGAACTATGCAGACGCTGCGACAACGGATGAATGAACACCGCTCGACAACCACCAGGCAAGAGTGTTCTCTTCCTGTTGGGGAACACTTCAGCGGTCACGGGCATTCGGCCTCTGATCTTCAGGTAAGTGTTTTCCAAGGCGGCCTTCACGACACACGACAGCGCAGAGTCGCTGAGCAGAGACTGATGGCCAAGTTCCGCACACACGAAGATGGCCTCAAACGGGATCTTGGGTTCATGTCACACTATCTGTAACCCCCACGACTTGCCTGGGCTTGCAGAATCTCACTAACTGTCCTGGCTGGAGACAATACACATCTCTTTAACCTGTGCTTAACCCTCTCTCCACTCACATTGTCTGTACCTTTAAGACTTAATTGTCTATAAGGACTCGCATTCCAACCATTATTTTGTAAATTGAGTTTGTGTCTTTATATGCCCTCTTTGTGAACTGAAATCCCACTCACCTGATGAAGGAGCAGCGCTCCGAAAGCTTGTGGCTTTTGCTACCAAATAAACCTGTTGGACTTTAACCTGGTGTTGTGAGACTTCTTACCATCATAGGAGAGCAGACATTTAAATACTGTTGTGCCTGCCGCACAGTCTGTTTTAACCCTTATACGGTGGACAAATAACTGCGAGTAGACATCTGGTTAGTTCAATCAATATTTATTTAAGACACACAATCAATAATCACCCACCCACCCAACAATAAGTTATCGTTACAGAAAATACGAGAGTTCAAGTCCAGTCCAAGACCTTGACTTAACTTTGCGTGACTGGCAAGTACCCAAGCAGATATTGGCCTTTATGGGCGGAGATTAGAAATAGGAGAGGAGAGGTCACCCTGTTGGGAGTCTTTTATAGACCTCCTAAAAGTTCTAGAGAGGTTGAGGAAAGGATTGCGGAGTCAATCCTGCTTAGGAGTGAAAGTAATAGGGCAATTGTTATGGGGGATTTTAACTTGACTAATATTGACTGGAATTGTTATAGCTCTGGCTCGTTAGAGGGGTCAGTTTTTGTTCAAAGCGTGCAGGAAGGTTTTTTGACTCAGTATGTAGACAGGCCAACTAGAGGTGAGGCTATATTGGATCTGGTGCTGGGAAATGAGCCAGACCAGGTGCTAGACTTGGAAGTTGGTGTGCATTTTGGTGATAGTGACCACAATTCGGTTACGTTCACCTTAGTGATGGAAAGGGATAGGCATGAACCTCGGGCCAGTGGTTTTAGCTGGGGGAAGGGTAATTATGAGGCTATTAGGAGAGAATTAGGAAACATAGGTTGGACTAGGAGATTACAGGGACTGGGAACGTCCGACATGTGGAGTTTTTTCAAGGAGCAGCTACTGCGAGTCTGTGATAGGTATGTCCCTGTCAGGCAAGGAGGAATTGGTAGGGCTAGGGAACCGTGGTGCACCAAAAAAGTTTCTTTGTTGGTTAAAAAGAAAAAGGAGGCTTATGTTCGGATGAGACGTGAGCACTCGGGTAGTGCACTAGAAAGCTTTAGATTGGCTAAGAGGGAGTTGAAGAGCGAGCTTAGAAGGGCTAAAAGGGGACATGAGAAGACTTTGGCGGATAGGGTTAAAGAGAATCCTAAGGCGTTCTATAGGTATGTCAAGAACAGAAGGTTGGTTAGGGCAAGTTTAGGGCCAGTTATAGATGGCAGAGGGAATTTATATGTGGAACCGGAGGAGATTGGTGAAGCATTGAACCAATATTTCTCTTCGGTGTTCACGCAAGGGGACATGAATATAGCTGAGGAGGACACTGGGTTGCAAGGGAGTAGAATAGACAGTATTACAGTTGATAAGGAGGATGTGCAGGATATTCTGGAGGGTCTGAAAATAGATAAATCCCCTGGTCCGGATGGAATTTATCCAAGGATTCTCTGGGAGGCAAGAGAAGTGATTGCAGAGCCTCTGGCTCTGATCTTCAGGTCGTCGTTGGCCTCTGGTATAGTACCAGAAGATTGGAGGTTAGCGAATGTTGTCCCATTGTTTAAGAAGGGGAACAGAGACTTCCCCGGGAATTATAGACCGGTGAGTCTCACTTCTGTTGTCGGCAAGATGTTGGAAAAAATTATAAGGGATAGGATTTATAGTTATTTGGAGAGTAATGAATTGATAGGTGATAGTCAGCATGGTTTTGTGGCAGGTAGGTCGTGCCTTACTAACCTTATTGAGTTTTTTGAGAAAGTGACCAAGGAGGTGGATGGGGGCAAGGCAGTGGACGTGGTATATATGGATTTTAGTAAGGCGTTTGATAAGGTTCACCATGGTAGGCTTCTGCAGAAAATGCAGATGTATGGGATTGGGGGTGATCTAGGAAATTGGATCAGGAATTGGCTAGCGGATAGGAAACAGAGGGTGGTGGTTGATAGTAAATATTCATCATGGAGTGCGGTTACAAGTGGTGTACCTCAGGGATCTGTTTTGGGGCCACTGCTGTTTGTAATATTTATTAATGATCTGGATGAGGGTATAGTTGGGTGGATTAGCAAATTTGCTGATGACACCAAAGTCGGTGGTGTGGTAGACAGTGAGGAAGGGTGTCGTAGTTTGCAGGAAGACTTAGACAGGTTGCAAAGTTGGGCCGAGAGGTGGCGGATGGAGTTTAATGCGGAGAAGTGTGAGGTAATTCACTTTGGTAGGAATAACAGATGTGTTGAGTATAGGGCTAACGGGAGGACTTTGAATAGTGTGGAGGAGCAGAGGGATCTAGGTGTATGTGTGCATAGATCCCTGAAAGTTGGGAATCAAGTAGATAAGGTTGTTAAGAAGGCATATGGTGTCTTGGCGTTTATTGGTAGGGGGATTGAATTTAGGAGTCGTAGCGTTATGTTGCAACTGTACACAACTCTGGTGCGGCCGCACTTGGAGTACTGTGTGCAGTTCTGGTCCCCACATTACAGGAAGGATGTGGAGGCTTTGGAGAGGGTGCAGAGGAGGTTTACCAGGATGTTGCCTGGTATGGAGGGGAGATCCTATGAGGAGAGGCTGAGGGATTTGGGATTGTTTTCGCTGGAAAGGCGGCGGCTAAGAGGGGATCTTATTGAAACATATAAGATGATTAGAGGTTTAGATAGGGTGGATAGTGATAGCCTTTTTCCTCTGATGGAGAAATCCAGCACGAGGGGGCATGGCTTTAAATTGAGGGGGGGTAGTTATAGAACCGATGTCAGGGGTAGGTTCTTTACCCAGAGGGTGGTGAGGGATTGGAATGCCCTGCCAGCATCAGTAGTAAATGCGCCTAGTTTGGGGGCGTTTAAGAGATCCGTAGATAGGTTCATGGACGAAAAGAAATTGGTTTAGGTTGGAGGGTCACAGTTTTTTTTTTAACTGGTCGGTGCAACATCGTGGGCCGAAGGGCCTGTTCTGCGCTGTAATGTTCTATGTTCTATGTTCTATGTTTATCTGTGCGCTGCTCTCCGTAATCCTCTGCGTAGTCTGGTCCTTTGGTCTGGTCTGGCACTCTGGCTCTGGTCTTCCTTCCTTCTCGGGTGTGGTGGCTCTCTTCGTGCTGGTCGTCGCTGGCGATGGTCACCGGTGTTGTAGCTCGTCCGTGGGGTCAGAGAGAGAGAGATTCTTGGTTGTGCAGCACCCTGTTGAGTTTCCGTGCTCCTTTTGGCCATTGCCAATCAATCGATCAGGACTTGATCACCCTGATCAATAAAGTCCAATTGGGTGCTGCCACACCAATCTCTGGGTGTGTCCCCAACGGCCATGTCTGTAGGTGCTGGGGGCACGTAGAATACACACCTCCCTCCCAAATAAGGGGTTACGGCGCCCCTATGTCTGGTAAACAACCTAGTTTGACCAGAAAGTCCCCTTTGTCCTGGAGATAACCCATATCCTGTGTATTCACCCGTCTGAGCTGCAGCCTGTTTCTCTCTGTCTTTTAGACTGTAGCCTGTCATTTTAGTTCTTGCCCAATTGTCCCAGAGTGCTTTACACATTGCCATTTTAGATGGCCCATTTGGCCACAATACTTTCAAGACAGAGGTCAACCACTAAAGTTAAGTAATTCAACAGCTAGATTGGCCACATGTACGGGGAAAAAACTACAAATTTTGTAACTGAATCTGTGCCAGTGACTTATCAGCACCGGTCTACTCAACTACCAATCATTGTCGCAAAAGGCCAGGGACCTAGTCTCAGGGGAAATGATTAGTTATGTAAAGCTAAATTCACGAGATATCTTCAATATATCTGATGGTAGTTTACAAGAAGTTTTAAAAATGTACTCCAAGCTTTTTCAAAAGAAGGGACACAGGATAATTTGATAAAGTGGATTCAAAATTGGGTCAGTTGTAGGAGACAGAGGGTGATGACAGAAGGCTGCTTTAGTGACTGGATCTGTGCTGAGTCCCTTATTATTCATCATTTATAAAAACGACATAGCTGACTATATTGGGGTAGGAGAAGTAAGCTTGCGGATGACACAGAGATTGGCCGGGTGCTTAACAGTGAGGCAGAATGTCTTGGGCTACAAGACGATATAGCTGGGATGTTCAAATGGACAGATAGGATTTAACCCTGAAAAGTGTGAGGTGGAAGGAGTAATTTGATAAGAAAGTATTCAATGAACGGCAGGAAGTTCTGTGGAACTAAGGGACCTTGGCGTATTTGTCCATAGATCTCTAAAAGCAAAAGGGAATGTCAGTCGGGTGCTGAAAAAGGCATATGGCACCCCTAGTTGCCACACTCCAGTACCTGTTTGGGTACACTGAGGGAGAATTTAGCATGGCCAATGCACCGTATATCCTTTGGACCGTCTTATGTATTTGGTACCTCTTACCTACTGGTAAGAGGGAGAAAAACAAATGGAATAGCACATAAGCAATTAAAAAGATTAACAACTGTTAAAGCTCCAGCAATTTCCTCCTCTTCCTGAGAATGTCAAACAGTATTCCAACTGCACCCCTCATTAGTTGACGTGTAGTCATAATTACTCAGCTTCAGTGTGTGAGAAATGTCATCCCTCCAGCGATGCCTGGATTGAAGCATTTGTACAATGCACTCATAGATAGATTGGTAGATCTGGGTTATATCTGCATACAATATGTAAGAGGACAAACACATTTAGGACAGACTTCTGTTATCCAGTCAACATTTTCCAAAGCAGCAGTTCTGCCCCTTTCATTACATTCTTTTGGTTTGGGATATTATCTGCTTGTTACTTTGTGGGTGATGTTGTGAATTTGGGAACAGGATTTTAGGAGCTAACAGTAACATTTCTGTCCTCCCTCCATGATTAGCATGACATTGCAAGTCAGACAGAAGAGCCGCATCATCCAAAAATATACTTTATTCATAATATATATTTAAAAATTACATGACCATTCAACATTGACATAAAAGTGCAAACAAAATCAGATTCTTCCAATTCAGGGGGCAGGATTGACCATGCAACAGACCGAGAGGTTGTCTGCTATTGGCTGGCAGTGGAATATCCTGGTCATGCCATTCTCAACAAGATTTCTCATTGAGTGCACCCCATGCCACTGGGAAACTAGGTTCTGCCATCGACAGGATCAGAAGATCCTGCTGGTGTGAACTGCCAGAAAGTTCCGGCCTGTATGTTACTCATTGCATTTATACCCACCGTAAATATTGACAAGATTGATTACATGTCAAATGTACAGCCTGACGCATTTCACACTGTCACTGGCTGAACAGCCTCCATTCATGGCATTTCGCTCATTGTTCCTTTCTAGTGACAGCGCCAAGCCTCCATGTGTCCCTCAGCACATGGCCCTGCATCTTGGAATGTAACAGCCTGCAACACCCAGTCAAGAACAGCTCTTTTCACTGAAAGACCAACAGGTTTTAGGCAGACCAAAGAGTGTGCATCACGGAGTTGATAGTCCTTTGGCCGAATTTGATCATTATCTCGGTAGTCGTCCCGGGCAACAGCCCGTAGAGCACAGAGTCCCCATCCCTGGGAACAGCCCGTAGAGCGCAGAGTCTCCATCCCTGGGAACAGCCCGTAGAGCGCAGAGTCTCCATCCCTGGGAACAGCCCGTAGAGCACAGAGTCCCTGTCCCTGGGAACAGCCCGTAGAGCACAGAGTCCCTGTCCCTGGGAACAGCCCGTAGAGCACAGAGTCCCTGTCCCTGGGAACAGCCCGTAGAGCACAGAGTCCCCGTCCCTGGGAACAGCCCATAGAGCACAGAGTCCCCGTCCCTGGGAACAGCCCGTAGAGCGCAGAGTCCCCGTCCCTGGGAACAGCCCATAGAGCACAGAGTCCCTGTCCCTGGGAACAGCCCGTAGAGCACAGAGTCCCCGTCCCTGGGAACAGCCCATAGAGCACAGAGTCCCCGTCCCTGGGAACAGCCCGTAGAGCACAGAGTCCCTGTCCCTGGGAACAGCCCGTAGAGCACAGAGTCCCCGTCCCTGGGAACAGCCCGTAGAGCACAGAGTCCCCGTCCCTGGGAACAGCCCGTAGAGCACAGAGTCCCCGTCCCTGGGAACAGCCCGTAGAGCACAGAGTCCCTGTCCCTGGGAACAGCCCGTAGAGCACAGAGTCCCCGTCCCTGGGAACAGCCTGTAGAGCACAGAGTCCCCGTCCCTGGGAACAGCCCGTAGAGCACAGAGTCTCCATCCACGGGAACAGCCCGTAGAGCGCAGAGTCTCCATCCACGGGAACAGCCCGTAGAGCACAGAGTCCCCGTCCCTGGGAACAGCCCGTAGAGCGGAGAGTCCTGTCTCCCTGGGAACAGCCTGTAGAGCGCAGAGTCCTGCGTCCCTGGGAACAGCCCGTAGAGCACAGAGTCTCCATCCCTGGGAACAGCCCGTAGAGCGCAGAGTCTCCATCCCTGGGAACAGCCCGTAGAGCGCAGAGTCTCCATCCCTGGGAACAGCCCGTAGAGCACAGAGTCTCCGTCCCTGGGAACAGCCCGTAGAGCACAGAGTCTCCATCCCTGGGAACAGCCCGTAGAGCGCAGAGTCTCCATCCCTGGGAACAGCCCGTAGAGCACAGAGTCCCCGTCCCTGGGAACAGCCCGTAGAGCACAGAGTCCCCGTCCCTGGGAACAGCCCGTAGAGCACAGAGTCCCCGTCCCTGGGAACAGCCCGTAGAGCACAGAGTCCCCGTCCCTGGGAACAGCCCGTAGAGCACAGAGTCTCCATCCACGGGAACAGCCCGTAGAGCACAGGCCCCCGTCCCTGGGAACAGCCCGTAGAGCACAGAGTCCCCGTCCCTGGGAACAGCCCGTAGAGCACAGAGTCCCCGTCCCTGGGAACAGCCCGTAGAGCGCAGAGTCTCCATCCACGGGAACAGCCCGTAGAGCACAGAGTCCCCGTCCCTGGGAACAGCCCGTAGAGCACAGAGTCGCTGTCCCTGGGAACAGCCCGTAGAGCGCAGAGTCCTGCGTCCCTGGGAACAGCCTGTAGAGCACAGAGTCCCCGTCCCTGGGAACAGCCTGTAGAGCACAGAGTCCCCGTCCCTGGGAACAGCCCGTAGAGCACAGAGTCCCCGCCCCGGGTACAGCCCGTTGTGGTGAACCACTGTAGTATTGTCTGTTTGTGTGATTTGCCTGGACACGCCCCTGCTGCCTCAATCCGGGACTCCGCCCTTCTCCGGATATAAAGGCGACTGCTCTCCACCCCTTTTGCCTCAGTTCGGATTAGCTATCGGTTCGGGTGTGCTCCAATTCTTTCGTAAATAAAAGCCTGTTATTTCGCAACAACGAGTCTTTGCATAATCGATGGTGCATCAATTTTATTAACGAAAGTTTTTGGGATGGAGCAACTCTTAAAACCTGATAAACTTGACTTGGACCCCCAGGCTGTTGGGGCCTCAAACTGTTTTGATCTCTGGCTGCGCTGCTTCGAGACCTTCATCACCTCCTCCTCCGCCGCCGTCGTAACCGACATCGACAAACTACGCATGCTTCACGCCCGCGTCAGCGCTCACGTCTTCGTGATAATCCGAGACGCGGAAACTTACCAGGAGGCAATCGATCTCCTAAAAGGCCAGTACAACCGGCAGCCGAATGAGGTCTACGCCAGACATCTGTTGGCCACTCGCAGACAGCAGCCGGGGGAATCGACTGAACAATTCCTGCGCGAACTGCGTGCACTCGGCAGAGCCTGCAACTGCAAGGCCGTTTTAGCCGCCCAAAACGCCGACGACCTGATCAGAGATGCTTTTGTCGCGGGCATCAGGTCGACCTATATCCGGCAGCGTCTGCTGGAACAAGGTGGGCTGGACCTGCAGAAGACTGTGGCGCTTGCCGGCTCGCTGGAGGTGGCTTTTCGGAATCTTGAGGCTTACACCCCCGACCACGAGGGCGCACCGTGGACACCGCGATCGCCGCCATCTCTGTACCCGGGAGGGCCGCAAACCTACGCCACGCCCCATCCCAACACCGAACTGACCACTGCGGCAGTCTCCGGAGGCCCGAGGTGCTACTTCTGTGGCCTGGAGAAGCACCCATGACGACGCTGCCCGGCGAAAGACGCGATCTGCTCCGGCTGCGGTAAGAAGGGCCATTACTTGAAAGTCTGCAGGGCAAAATCGGCCTCCAGGCCCAGCAGCGCCGCGTGCGATCCACGGGAGGCACCGTCTTCGACGCCGTCGACCGTGTGCGATCCGTGGGAGCCGCCATCTTGGACGCCATCGGCCGCGCAGCTCGTCACTCATAAAAGAGGAACCCCGGTCACTATGAATATAGCTAGGGAAACCAAACAGGGTGAAGAGGCTGTGCAGGGCCCTGACGACCGTGGCCGAGGTCATATCCGGGCAGGGAAAAGTGAAGGGGAACCGCGAATACTCATCGATGACGTTGAGGAAGTATATATTGCGGTCAGAAGAGGGGAGGGGGCCTTTGAAGTCAATGCTTAGGCGTTCGAAAGGGCGGGTGGCTTTGATGAGGTGCGCTCTGTCTGGCCGATAGAAGTGCAGCTTGCACTCCGCGCAGACTTGGCAATGTCTGGTTACAGACCTGACTTCCTCGATGGAATAGGGCAGGTTCCGGGCCTTGATGAAGTGGAAGAACCTGGTCACCCCTGGGTCTCCATCCTCCCTCGGGCTGACGTCCCCAGGCCCTGTCCTGCTCCAGGAGCGCGTGCGGACCCCCTGGTCGAAATGGTCCAACTCCTCCACGCCAACCCCCAATACACCTATGTGGCGTATCATGACGGGCGGGAGGACAAGGTCTCAATTCGCAACCTGGCACCTGTGGGTACTACGTCCCACGGCCCCTCACCCCCAGCTCCCAACGTTGCCCATGATGCACCAGGGTCGCAGCACGCTCATTTAGCCCCCGTGAACGGCACGCCTGAGCCCCAGGAGCCGCCTCCACACACCCGGCAGTCTGAAGGGGCTACGGACGGCTTCACCGGTTACGGACTGGTGTCTGACCCATCACCGCGGCCTCCTGAACCGGCACCACGGCCGACACTGCAGCGGTCGCAGTGGCAGATCAAGCCCCCGGAGAGACTGAACTTGTAACTCTGTGACTGTCGTTCCACCACCTCGCCCCCACCGAACCTTTTTTTTGAACAGGGGGTGAATGTGGTGAACTACTGTAGTATTGTCTGTTTGTGTGATTTGCCTGGACACGCCCCTGCTGCCTCAATCCGGGACTCCGCCCTTCTCCGGATATAAAGGCGACTGCTCTCCACCCCTTTTGCCTCAGTTCGGGTTAGCTATCGGTTCGGGTGTGCTCCAATTCTTTCGTAAATAAAAGCCTGTTATTTCGCAACAACGAGTCTTTGCATAATGAGCACAATGAGCGGTTCCCAGGGACGGGGACTCTGTGCTCTACAGCCCATAGAGCACAGATTCCCCGTCCCTGGGAACAGCCCGCAGAGCACAGATTCCCCGTCCCTGGGAACAGCCCGCAGAGCACAGATTCCCCGTCCCTGGGAACAGCCCGTAGAGCACAGAGTCCCCGACCCTGGGAACGGCCCGTAGAGCACAGAGTCCCCGCCCCTGGGAACGGCCCATAGAGCACAGAGTCCCCGTCCCTGGGAACAGCCTGTAGAGCACAGAGTCCCCGTCCCTGGGAACAGCCTGTAGAGCACAGAGTCCCCGCCCCTGGGAACGGCCCATAGAGCACAGAGTCCCCGTCCCTGGGAACAGCCCGTAGAGCACAGAGTCCCCATCCCTGGGAACAGCCCGTAGAGCACAGAGTCCCCGCCCCTGGGAACGGCCCATAGAGCACAGAGTCCCCGTCCCTGGGAACAGCCTGTAGAGCACAGAGTCCCCGTCCCTGGGAACAGCCCGTAGAGCACAGAGTCCCCGTCCCTGGGAACAGCCTGTAGAGCACAGAGTCCCCGCCCCTGGGAACGGCCCATAGAGCACAGAGTCCCCGTCCCTGGGAACAGCCCGTAGAGCACAGAGTCCCCGCCCCTGGGAACGGCCCGTAGAGCACAGAGTCCCCGTCCCTGGGAACAGCCCGTAGAGCACAGAGTCCCCGTCCCTGGGAACAGCCCGTAGAGCACAGAGTCCCCGTCCCTGGGAACAGCCCGTAGAGCACAGAGTCCCCGTCCCTGGGAACAGCCCGTAGAGCACAGAGTCCCCGTCCCTGGGAACAGCCCATAGAGCACAGAGTCCCCGCCCCTGGGAACGGCCCATAGAGCACAGAGTCCCCGTCCCTGGGAACAGCCTGTAGAGCACAGAGTCCCCGTCCCTGGGAACAGCCCGTAGAGCACAGAGTCCCCGTCCCTGGGAACAGCCTGTAGAGCACAGAGTCCCCGCCCCTGGGAACGGCCCATAGAGCACAGAGTCCCCGTCCCTGGGAACAGCCCGTAGAGCACAGAGTCCCCGCCCCTGGGAACGGCCCGTAGAGCACAGAGTCCCCGTCCCTGGGAACAGCCCGTAGAGCACAGAGTCCCCGTCCCTGGGAACAGCCCGTAGAGCACAGAGTCCCAGTCCCTGGGAACAGCCCGTAGAGCACAGAGTCCCTGTCCCTGGGAACAGCCCGTAGAGCACAGAGTCCCCGTTCCTGGGAACAGCCTGTAGAGCTCAGTATTCCTGTCCCTGGGAACAGCCCCGAGAGCACAGAGTCCCCGTCCCTGGGAACAGCCCGTAGAGCACAGAGTCCCCGTCCCTGGGAACAGCCCGTAGAGCACAGAGTCCCTGTCCCTGGGAACAGCCCGTAGAGCACAGAGTCCCCGTCCCTGGGAACAGCCCGTAGAGCACAGAGTCCCCGTCCCTGGGAACAGCCCGTAGAGCACAGAGTCCCTGTCCCTGGGAACAGCCCGTAGAGCACAGAGTCCCCGTCCCTGGGAACAGCCCGTAGAGCACAGAGTCCCTGTCCCTGGGAACAGCCCGTAGAGCACAGAGTCCCCGTCCCTGGGAACAGCCTGTAGAGCTCAGTATTCCTGTCCCTGGGAACAGCCCCGAGAGCACAAGAGTCCTGCGTCACGGAACTGCTCGGGATGTACTTTGAGAAAACCACTGCATCTCACTCCAGATCTTTGCAAAGGCACATTCTGGAAGGATATGTGAGACTGTCTCAACCTCCCCACAACCGCTTCAAGGGAAGGAGGGGGAGAGATGTAGGAAGCATCTGCCAGAGAGGACCTTTCCCACCACCAGCCAAGCTACATCTCAGTGCTTGTTTGAAAGTTCTGGTTTCTGCTAAATGACTTTGACAGTCTGCCCAGGGACCACTGGACGGGATCTACCAGCTCCATTTCCTGCAGGGCTCGAGGGTGTAATATCTGGAGCACCATCTGATGAACTCAAAGGTGTTTTTCTGCATAAATCTATCCACTATGGGCAGGTGATAGTGAATGGTCCAACTGCATCAAGCGCTCTGTGGCAACTTGGCCAGGGCCATCCTTTGCAATACCTGGGACAGAGTGAACCTCAGTACCTGGCGACACCAGCTATTTATGTACAGGGTCTATGTAAGCTGAATGCGGCTGCACAAAAGTGGCCATCAAGATGAGGGCAAAATAAAAACAGAAAATGTTGGATAAACTCAGCAGGCTGGCAGTATCTGTGGAGAGAGAAACAGAGTTAATGGGTGGGACTTTAGGGCCTCACTCATCCCGAAACCATAAAATCCCACCAGAGGTCAACAGACCTTCCCATTTTCTGCCTCTCGACCGTTCCAATTTCCTTGGCGGGCCGTGCGGTAAAATTCAGGCCAACGTCTCAAGTCCACATAACTCTTTTTCAGATTTAAAGAGAGGGAGAAATGTGATAGATTTTAAACTGTTCAAGAGGGAGTGGGGCAAAATGGAAGGTCAGTGACAGGTGGGTAAAATCAGGAGAGATTGACAAAGATGTCATGGAACACAAGACAAAGGGAATGTTAATGATAGTATTAAAGACTAAAGAAGATGTTAATGGTGGAATAAAGGTAAGATAGCAGAATGTGTTAATAACAGAACATTGGTCAGCACTTTCTGAAAACAAAACTTAAGAAAAAGTGATGGCCAGTGGGGAGACATTGGGGAACGGGGTGGGGTGGAGGTGTGGGTGTTGGGATCAAAATAAAGGATTAAAAAAGGGGGTCAAGGTGGAGGAGAGAGTTGTTGAACTCAATGTTTAGGCCAGAAGGCTGTGAAGTGTCTAATCGGAAGATGAAGTGTTGCTCTTCCAGTTTACATTGGACTTCACTGGAACATTGCAGAAGCCAAGGATGGACATGTGGGCAAGATGTTGAGTTGAAATGGCAAATAACAGAAAGGTCGGACTGAGCAAAGGTGTTCCACAAAGCGGTTTAGTTTGCATTTAGTTTCCCCATTGTAGAGGAGACCACATTGAGAGCAGTGGATACAGTAGTCCAAATTGAAGGAGCTGCTGGTGAAATGTTGCTTCACCTGAAAGGAGTGTTTGGGCCCTTGGACAGTGAGCTAGGAGGAGTTAAAGGGGCAGCTGTTGCACCTTTTGTGCTGCATGGGAAGGTGCCATGGAAAGGGGCTGAGGTGTTGGGGGTGATGAAGTCTTAGAGTCATATCGCGCAGAAAATGCCCTTCGGCCCAAGTCTCACCGACAGCACTGACCAATAAAGTCGCACTAATCTCATTTTCCAGCACTTGTCCAAAATTCTTAAATGTTATGATGTTTCAGGTGCTCATCCATACTTTTTAAAGGTTGTAAGGTTTCCAGCCTCCAATACCTTCCCAGGCAGTACATTCCAGATTCCCACCACCATCTGAGTGAAAAATGTTTCTCTCAATCTCCTCTGAATCTTCTGTCCCTCACCATAAAACTGTGCCCCTCATGATTGACCCCTCAACCAAGGGGAACAGCTGCTGCCTATTCACCCTATCCCTACCCCTCATAACCTTATACACCTTCATCATGTCCCCCCTCAGCCTTCTCTGCTCTAAAGAAAACAATCCAAGCCTATCCAGTCTCTCCTTATAGCTCAAATGCTGCATCCCAGGCAACATCCTGGTGAATCTCCTCTCTACCCCCTCTAGTGCAATCACATCCATCCTATAGTGAGGTGACCAGAACTGCACACAGTACTCCAGCTATAGCCTAACCAACATTCTGTACTACTCCAACATTACCTCCTTGCTCTGATACTTTACGCCACGGCTGATAAAAACAACTGTCCCAAACGCCTTCTTAACTCTCCTATTCCCTGCTCTGCCACCTTCAGGGATCTGTGAATATGCAACCCAGGATCCATCTGTTCCTCTGAGCTTCCCAGTGTCCTGTCATTCATTAAATACTCCCTTGTTTTGTTACTTTTTCCAAGTGTATCACCTCGCACTTATCAGGGTTAAATACCATCTGCCACTGCTCTGCCCATCTGACCAACCCACCTATATCTTCCTGTAACCTATGACCTCCTTCTTCACTATTAACCACCTGACCAATCTTGGTGTCATCTACAAACTTGTTTATCATCCCCCCTACATTTTCATCGATATCATTTTTGTATATAGCAAACAATAAGGACCCAGCACTGAACCTTGTGGTCCACCACTGAACACCAGCCTCCAGTCACTCAAACAACCTTTTACCACCACCTTTTGTGTCCTATTACTAATCCAGTTGCGGATCCATCTCACCAAGTTTCCCTTGGAGAAGTGGATCAGTGGGAATGGTCTCTAGGGAATACTGGCTGGGGTGGTGAGGGGAAGATATGTTTGGTGGCGGCATCATACTGGATTTGGCAGAAATTGCAGAGGATGCGGAGACTGGTGAGATGAAGAGTGAGTATATGTGGGACCCTATCATCATTCTGGGAGGGAGGGGAAGGAATGAGGGCAGAGGTGTGGGAAATGGGTCAGGCACAGTTGAGGGTCCTGTCAACCACAGTGGCAGAGGAGGGGGATCCTTAGCTGAGGAAAAGGGAAGACATCCAGAAGTGTGGTTTGGAAGGTAGCATCATTGAAACGGATGTCATAGATCATAGAAATCATAGAAACCCTACAGTGCAGAAGGAGGCCATTCGGCCCATCGAGTCTGCACCGACCACAATCCCACCCAGGCCCTACCCCCACATATTTACCCGCTAATCCCTCTAATCTATGCATCCCAGGACTCTAAGGGGCAATTTTTTAACCTGGCCAATCAACCTAACCTGCACATCTTTGGACTGTGGGAGGAAACCGGAGCACCCGGAGGAAACCCACGCAGACACGAGGAGAATGTGCAAACTCCACACAGACAGTGACCCGAGCCAGGAATCGAACCCGGGACCCTGGAGCTGTGAAGCAGCAGTGCTAACCACTGTGCTACCGTGAAGAATGTGACTGAGGCAGAGAAACCGGAAAATTGTTGGACCCCTTACAGGAAGCAGGGTGTGAGTACGATGTTGGGTATGTTTTTTGTTCTCTTTATCTAGAGATTTGCACATCCTTTCTCTGTGGACACGGCCCATTTTTAATCTGCAAAGTGGAAGATGGCTCGGGTGACGGGCATGGTGCAGGAGTGGAGTATGGACCAGGCCTGGGCAGTGTACAACACTGAGATCACCCCATACCTTCTGGTCAGGGTTGTGTGTGTAATGGAGTGAGGGTATCACTCCCACATGCCCAATTTCTGTTTCAGCATCGCTGCACTCCTTACAATTTTTGGCACATGTCTCAGCCATTGCAAGCCATTTTCCCCAGCACCTTCAGGCAGTCGGACCTGATGGGGAAGGCGATAAAGGATCAGTTCACTCAGTTCCCAAAGGCCCCGTGCTTGTTGTGGTTTCCACTGGCTCCTGACGCCTGTTGGAAATAATCATAGCTGCTCATTAATATGCACACTGATGGAAGATCTAAGCAGAGGATGGTGCTGGAACGCCATATCAAACATGTCTTTAGAACAGTCTATAAGCGAAGTGCCCTGCTTCAGTTTGTGAGTTGCCAAGTATGTGCTTACACCTCACCGACTGGGGTTGGGTTTGGAGACAATTGCAGAACCTTCCTGAGATGTGCAGCCAGATGGCCCTCCCCACATTATTGCTGAGACTGGGATTCCTGGTGATAAACCAGCTGGATCTTGATGATGCAATGTTAAAATATTTAAATAAGCTAATTATGACAATGGAGTATTAAAATATTCAAATTACATGTAATGGGATATCTCAAACATTGAAATGATGTGTTTCCAGCTCCATCACCATGGCTTTTATTATTCACCCAGCTGGACGTAGGGGTGGTAATGAGACAGAGAGTGGGGGCGGGGGGGGGATTATTTTGCTTGATTATAAAGATCATAAAGCAAGAACGTGCTTTATTATCTCTGGTGAATGTATGGACAGTGTTAGTTTGGCTCCGAAATCTCACTGATCAGAATCATAGAATCCCTACAGTGCAGAAGGGGGCCATTCGGCCCATCGAGCTTGCACCGACAACAATCCCACTCAGGGGCGGCAGGCACGGTGGTTGAGCATTGCTGCCTCACAGCACCAGGGACCCGAGTTCAATTCTGGCCTCAGGTCACTGTCTGTGTGGAGTTTGCACATTCTCTCCCCTTGTCTGTGTGGGTTTCCTCCGGGTGCTCTGGTTTCCTCCCACAGTCCAAAGATGTGTGGGTTAGGTTGATTGGCCATGATAAATTGACCCAAGTGTTGGGGATCAGCAGGGTAAATATGTGAAGTTACGGGGATAGGGCCTGGGTGGCATTGTGGTCGGTGCAGACTCGATGGGCCGAATGACCTCCTCCTTCGCTGTAAGAATTCTATGATTCTATGATGATTCTAGGTGCCATCCCCTTGGAGTCGGTAAAAGTACCTCCTGAGGCTGGTATGAGTCAAAATACAGTCAGGCTTTATTCTCAGAAGCTTGAGGGAGAACCTGACCCCTTGAAAGCGGAAGCCAAAGTTCTCCCTGAACACAAGAAGCGTGGACCTTTATACATCAGGGTTCCCAATACAAGTCATGAAGCAAAGTCCAGTTAACAGTCCTTGATCATAAATTATAGTTCCTTTAACAGCTTCTGATACACTCTGGTTTATGGTTAGAGACTATTTGGTATTCTTGGGTCATAAAGCACAATTCTCCTGGTAGTTGTAGTGAAGATGCAACCTCTGGTTCCCCGCTCTTCCCGCGGCCTTTCCTTTGAAGTGACTGTGTGCGATTGCAGCTGTCCCAGTGGGAGTCCTCCTTCAAACGGCCATTCTCACACTCCACCATTTGGTAGCTGCTTCCTTTGTTTAAATCATACACAAGCCTACGGGAAAACAAGACTTACAACCCAACATTTACATTTAACTGTCTGTTTTATCAGAATGATATAAACAAGTGAGGGAACCATGAACAAATGGCTTATACTAAAAGTTAAAGATGAAAGACATGAACAAATGGCTTATACGACTACCAGGAGCAATATAAACAAAGGGGAGACTAGCCATAAGGAAGGGTTATGTTTGTGATACACTCCACGTACAAAGTTCAACCTTTTAGGTACAAAATACATTGAATACAAAAAAAACATTAACCCTTTCCCTTCTTCACCCTTAACCTCAAGTATTTACCCCGCTAATCTCCCTGACATTAAGGGGCAATTTTAGCATAGCCAATCCATCTAACCTGCACATCTTTGGACTGTGGGAGGAAACCAGAGCATCCAGAGGAAACCCGCAGTGACATGCATTTTAACCTGGAGCAGGAACTTTGGTGCTCTTACCTTCTCAGCCTATTTAAACGTCATTGGTTTGATTTGTCATGGGAAGATGGTTGAGAAGGGATGCCAGCTGCTGAGCATCCATCGGCGTTTAGTTAGCCCCCCCCCCCCCCCCCCCCCCCCGCCTCACCCAACCGCCCCTGGGTTCAGGAAGAAACAGTGAGTGAGAGGCAATCCTGTGCCCCCTACCCTCCCACTGGCAGAGTAACATGTCACTTCTCTATCCATCGTGTTTTGGTCCCTCTCCTTGGCCACTTCTGAGGTGCAGCCAGTTGCACTTCCAGACTGTAGAATGTGGGAGTTTGTGGACAGCGAGACTCTCTCTTATGACTACAGAACTACCCCTAACACAGCAACAGGGATCGGCCAGCAGAATTATTAATGGGATGGAAGCTCTGGACAAGGTTAAGCTTACAGTTCCCGAAGCTGGCAGGGAGGGTGGAGTCCCAGCAAGAGACTATGGGAAGAACCATGATTCTGTACGGACAGACAGAACATTCAAAACTGGCGACCCAGTCTGTGAGAGGAACTTTGGGAACAACTTCACTTGTGTCCCTGGGATCATAACGGAGAAAACAGAGCCCATGTCTTATAAGGTCCAAGTGTAGGGCAAAATTGTCAGGAAACTTCTGGACCATCTCAGAAGTAGAGAGCCTGTGCCAGTGCAAGCCTCATTGCCAGCCATGGGGACGATCACTGCCAGCATTGAGCCACGAATGGAAGTCAACTCCATGCCTGTCCCGCTGGGTGATGAGGACAAGGATTCCGAGATGGAAGTGGGAGAGACCGGCACCCTACTGAAGCAAGACCTCAAGAAGAACCAGTGTTAGTGGCTTTATAGTGCTCCCTTCGGAAATGGAGGTCTCCAATCTGCTTCACACACCTTGATCCGGTCCTGCCTCCAATTGACTGCAGGCTGATCACTAGCAGCGGAACAAACCCTCCCCCCAGCACTGATTGGCCCTTTCAGCATGTTGTAAATAAAGGGTGATTGGTGATGGAAGTCTGACCTCAGTAAGATTAGTCCAATCACCATTACTGAGACCAGCTTTCAATCCCGGATTTATTAATTGAATTAAAATTGCACTGACCTCTAGAATGGCCAATATTTTCTCAACAAATGATTTGTGTGATCAGGATTCTCAGGGACTGGGAAGAGACTGAATAAATCATAACCAAAGCTAGAACTCTGAAAATGTCCCACGAGTGGAATTTGATGCTGCAAGCAAGCCCATTTCATTCGATTTCAGTCAGCCCTGTGCAAACGATTGTCAATATTACAGCTGATTTGGGATTATTGATTTTCTGATCATTCAATCTTTCCTCTGCTGGCTGCAAGCAGCAGATAAGAAGCTGGGGGATGGGGGCGGGTAGGGGGAGGTTCACGGTGTTAAGAGGGGATTATCACTTTGTAACTCAATCCTAACAACGTCACCATTTACTTAACATTGCGCAAGTTGTCATTACATGGAGCATGGGGCAGGAGTCAAGGATGACTGCTGTGTAAACATCGGCACGCACCTCCCTTACCATATTATCAGGTTCACCTCATTAGTACTTCACTGTCACACAATTCCCTCTGCTTTGCCATTTTCTGATTTCTCTCAAATTCCATTTTATTCCCTGAAATAACAAAATTCCCACATTCACACCAGTTTGTCATAATGCCCATGATTTCCACAATTCTGTCTGACTTACCCATAATTTGAGAACATACACCATAGTCAAAGCAGGGTTCTCTCTCACACACTGCTGACACTATCATTACAACACACAGGGGGGCGATCTTACCAGGATTTGGCAGTGGTTCCAATGCACTGAATCGTGCTGACAGCTGCAGTGTAAATTCTCACCTACCCCTCCCACCTTCAGCTCTCAAACAACAACCTGTGGCTTTGCCAAAACCTGTATGGAGACCCTCCACCACTCCCTCCCCACCTCACCATGTTCCGAGAAGTGGGGGGGGCAGCAGAGAAATGTGAGAATCCTCAACACACACTGTTATTCCTCAAGTTTCAAGTGAGTAATCAATATTCCATCATTTATCCAGTGATCACAAAATCATAGAATCGCTACAGTGCAGAAGAGGCATTCGGCCCATTGAGTCTGCACCAATTCTCTTACCGATACCGAGTATTTACCCAGGTTCTGTCCCCACCCAATCCCTGTAACCCTACACATTTCCCATGGCCAATACCTCTAATTTACACATCTTGGGACACTAAGGGGCAATTAAGCTTGGCCAATCCACCTAACCTACCCATCTTTGGAGTGTGGGAAGAAACCAGAGCACCCGGAAGAAACCCATGCAAACTCGGGGAAAACGTGCAAACTCCACACAGACAGTGACCCAAGGCCGGAATCGAATCCATGTTCCTGGTGCTGTGAGGCAGCAGTGCCACCCCTAACATCAGTAATAGAGATGTGGAGCAAGAAATTGCTAAGCAGATTATGGATAGGTGTGGGGGTCACAGGGTAGTTGTCATGGGGGACTTGAACTTTCCAAATATTGATTGGAGCCTTTATAGGTCGAATAGTTCGGATGGGGCAGTTTTTGTGCAGTGTGTGCAGGAGGGGTTCCTGACACAATATGTGGATAAGCTGACAAGAGGTGGGGCCACATTGGATTTGGTACTGGGAAATGAACCGGGCCAAGTGTTGGATTTGGTTGTGGGAGAGCACTTTGGAGATAGTGACCACAATTCGGTGTCTTTTGTTCTTGCAATGGAGAGGGAGAGGGCCATGCGGCAGGGCATAGTTTACAATTGGGGGAAAGGTAACTATGATGCAATCAGGCGGGAATTAGGAAGCATAGGATGGGAACAAAAATTGTCAGGGAAAGGCACTAATGAAAAGTGGAACTTTTTCAAGGAACAAATACTGCGTGTCCTTGATAGGTATGTCCCTGCCAGGCAGAGAGGAAATGGCCGAGTGAGGGAACCATGGTTCACAAAAGAGGTGGAATGTCTTGTCAAGAGGAAGAAGGAAGCATATGTAAGGTTGAGAAAACAAGGTTCAGTTGGCTCGATGGAGGGTTACAAGTTAGCAAGAAATGAGCTGAAAAAGGGGCTTAGGAGAGCTAGAAGGGGGCATGAGAAGTCCTTGGCGGGTCGGATCAAGGAAAACCCCAAGGCTTTTTACTCTTATGTGAGGATTAAAAGAATGACCAGGGTGAGGTTGGGGCCGGTCAAGGATGGCAGTGGGAATTTGTGCATGGAGTCAGAAGAGATAGGAGAGGTGATGAATGAATACTTTTCTTCGGTGTTCACCAAGGAGAGGGGCCATGTTTTTGAGGAAGAGAGGGCGTCACAGGCTGATAGGCTGGAGGAAGTAGATGTTCGGAGGGAAGATGTACTAGCAATTTTGAATAAACTGAAAGTTGATAAGTCCCCTGGGCCTGATGAAATATATCCTAGGAGTCTTTGGGAGGCAAGGGATGAGATAGCAGAGCCTTTGGCATTGATCTTTGCGTCCTCACTGTCCACGGGGGTGGTGCCAGAGGACTGGAGAGTGGCGAATGTGGTTCCTCTGTTTAAGAAAGGGAATAGAAATGACCCTGGTAATTATAGGCCGGTTAGTCTTACTTCGGTGGTCGGTAAGTTGATGGAAAAGGTCCTCAGGGATAGGATTTACGACCATTTAGAAAGATGCAGCTTAATCCGGGATAGTCAGCACGGATTTGTGAAGGGCAAGTCTTGCCTCACAAATTTGATAGAATTTTTTGAGGAAGTAACTAAGTATGTAGATGAAGGTAGTGCAGTTGATGTCATATACTTGGATTTTAGTAAGGCGTTTGATAAAGTCCCCCATGGTCGGCTTATGAAGAAAGTAAAGATGTGTGGGATAGAGGGAAGTTTGGCCGATTGGATAGGTAACTGGCTATCTAACAGAAGACAGAGGGTGGCGGTGGATGGAAAATTTTCGGACTGGAAACCGGTTAGCAGCGGAGTGCCACAGGGATTAGTGCTTGGTCCTCTGCTATTTGTCATTTTTATAAATGACTTGGAGGAGGGGGCTGAAGGGTGGATCAGTAAATTTGCTGATGACACCAAGATTGGTGGAGTAGTGGATGAGGTGGAGGGCTGTTGTAGGCTGCAAAGAGATATAGATAGGATGCAGAGCTGGGCTGAAAAATGGCAAATGGAGTTTAACCCTGACAAATGCGAGGTGATTCATTTTGGTAGGACAAATTTAAATGTGGATTACAGGGTCAAAGGTAGGGTTCTGAAGAATGTGGAGGAACAGAGAGATCTTGGGGTTCATATCCATAGATCTCTGAAGGTTGCCACTCAAGTGGATAGAGCCGTGAAGAAGGCCTATAGTGTGTTGGCGTTCATTAACAGGGGGTTTGAGTTTAAGAGCCGTGGGGTTATGCTGCAACTGTACAGGACCTTGGTGAGACCACATTTGGAATATTGTGTGCAGTTCTGGTCACCTCACTATAAGAAGGATGTGGAGACACTGGAAAGAGTGCAAAGGAGATTTACCAGGATGCTGCCTGGTTTGGAGGGTAGGTCTTATGAGGAAAGGTTGAGGGAACTTGGGCTTTTCTCTTTGGAGCGGAGGAGGTTGAGAGGAGACTTGATAGAGGTTTATAAGATGATGAGGGGGATAGATAGAGTGAACGTTCAGAGACTATTTCCTCGGGTGAATGGAGTGGTAACTAGGGGGCATAACTATAGGGTTCATGGTGGGAGATATAGGAAGGATATCAGAGGTAGGTTTTTTACTCAGAGAGTGGTTGGGGTGTGGAATGGACTGTCTGCAGTGATAGTGAAGTCAGAAACTTTGGGAACATTTAAGAAGCTATTGGATAGGCACATGGAGTACTTCGGGATGATAGGGAGGAAATAGCTTGATCTGGGTTTCAGACAAAGCTCGGCACAACAACGTGGGCCAAAAGGCCTGTTCTGTGCTGTACTGTTCTATGTTCTATCTCCCTTCTCTTGCAGGCAAAGCAGCAGAAGAGGCCAGACCATCCTTGCATCCCCTGGACCCACCGGATTAGAGCAGCTCAGAGGGGGACTTCTCAGACCCATTGTTGAAGTGTCACAGCTGTCACCCGCACCCGGCACCAGCACAGATACTCACACCTTGGCGGGTTCAGTAAGGAGACAGGATTCTGGGTCACTCACTGGTGAGCCTCTCTCAGCTGAAGATCCACAACAGGCGGAGGCAGGGACGTCCCAGGGAACCGGCACTCGGAGAGATGCCGGAGTCCAGGACTCTGCTTTGCCCCAGACTGATGATGTGCCCCTGGGCCCGGTCATCCCACAGCTGCTGGTCGCAAATATCAGGAAGGGATGACAGCATCCCTCCTTGGAGTGCAAGACCTATTGGAGGAGTCTCATCACCTTCTATCCGAGGAGATGCTGCTGTCACTGCAGCACACTGAGGCTAACACTGCGAGGGTGGCGTCCGCAATGGAGACATTGGCGCAGGACATGCACTCCATGGCAGGAGATGTCTGCACCTTGGCTCAGCTCATGAACTCCATGTCTAAGGTGTTCATGCACGGTGGCACAGTGGTTAGCACTGCTGCCTCACAGTGCCAGAGACCTGGATTCAATTGCCGACTTGGGTCACTGCCTGTGTTTGCACGTTCTCCCTGTGTCTGTGTGGGTTTCCCCCGGGTGCTCCGGTTTCCTCTCACAGTCCAAAGATATGCAGGTTAGGTTGACTGGCTATGCTAAATTGCCCCTTAGTGTCAGGGGGATTAGGAGGGTCAATATGTGGGGTTACGGGGATAGGACCTGGGTGGGATTGTTGTCGATCCAGACTCAATGGGCCAAATGGCCTCCTTCTGCACTGTAGATTCTATGTGTGGGGCTTCAACTGTATGGTGCAGGCATTGGGGGAATCCATGGGTGTCAGTGCCAGAGGATGGTGGGGCTTCTAGATCTCACTCCAGCTGCCCCTCCATCCCCTGGAGGACCACCAGGCCCATCGGGTACCCAAACGCATGAGGATAATCTGGGTCACATCCCGGGACCTTCTACCCAGGAGATCCTGAGCTGTCCAGCCTGGGTCCCCCTTTCCTGTGAGAGACACCCTTTCAGCCTCACACACAGATGAGGGCAGCACTGCAATGCCTATGCTGTCTGCAAGCAGGCCAGGGCCCTCAAAGTCCAGGCCCCCCTGGGGATGCCCGTCAAGGTCAATCTCAGGCAACAGGGCATGGAAGTCACCAGGCCTCCCCAACCTCAGCTGTGGATCTTGGGGAAGCACCCAGACGTAGTGGGTAGTGGGAGGGTGAAAAAGATTACGAAGTGTTAAGTACCTAGTGGGCACCAGTGAAAGTAGGCATCAGTATGGAGGAGTCACCATTGTATAGAGTTAGAAATAATAAATCACTCTGTTCACTCACAGAGCTGCCAAACCTAGTGTTTCATTCCTGCAGTGTGCGTGAATGGTGGTGCTGTGTCTCTTCCACATTGAGGACAGGGTAAGAAGCCCTGCTTAGGTCACCCCCCCACACCCCCAGTGCCAACCCCCCCCCCGCAACCTCTGGCCATCCTTCCTGAGACCCCATTCATGGAAGGAGCAAACCCTCCTCCCCCCCCACCCCTCATCCCCAAACCCACCCCCTATCCATCCAGACAAGAGCATTCCAATTTTGCTTCTGTTCACTTGAGCGGGAGAGGCCAGGGGGCTGTCGAGGTATTGGCTGTCCACCTCAGGTGTAAGATGAAAGTGAAAACCTGGTCACATACTTTGTCTCAAGCACTGCAGGGCACTCTACCATTCCAGCTTTGATGAACCCCATGATGTGCCCGTTCATTGGCAGGGTACAGGCAGGAGTCGGACATATTGGTGGGAATGTGAGAAGCTGCAAGTCATCATCATTCCCCTGCAGATTCAGCTCAATGGCTGCAGCCCTCTGCCATTGAAAACATGCAACCAAATGGTTAGTGGCACAACATCATTGGCGTGACCTTACAGCCACTGTGGGAGACCTCACCACCTGCTACTCCCACTCATACCTGAAACGAGGGGTGATCAGGGCATCCTTTGCTCATTGGCCAGTTCTGGCCCTGTCCGCTGCCTAGCATTCTTCCTCCTCCTCGGCATCATCAGGCTCATTGCCCTCCTCAACATCCTCCTCACCCGAGGATATCTTGTGCTCACCCATCTCCTCCAGGTCTAGGTTGTCTCCCCTCTGCAGTGTGAGGTTGTGGAGATTGCAGCAGAGCACAATAATGCGGGAGACCCTCAGGGGCTGTATTGTAGGGCACCCCCTGACCAGTCCAGGCACTGGAACCATATCTTCAGCAGCCCAATCGCCTGCTTCACCAACACATGTGATGCAGTGTGAGCCTCATTGTATTGAGTCCCCGCTGCTGGCCTCCGCACTGGTATCATCAGCCACCTCCTGAGTGGGTAACCTTGGCCCTGAGAGGCAATCCCTCCACTGCCACTCTCCCTCAAAGACAGCTGGGATTTGCGAGCGGCCCTAGATGTAACTGTCATAGGCGCTCCCTGGGAAACGGGGACACACCTGCATGATGTGCATTGTATGGTCGCAGACGAATTGGACATTGAGGGAGTGGAATCCCTTGTGGTTCCTGAATGATGCCACATGCTGCCATGGTGACTTAAGGGTCACGTGGATGCAGTCTATCAGACCTTGCACCTGAGGCAGGCCTGCTGGGTGGGCAATGCCCATAGCCCTGGCATCCTGGCTTGTCTGGAATTGGTCAGAATTGATAAACATATCAGCCCTGGCATAAAGGGCATCCGGCACCTCCCGAATACATTTATGAGTGGCAGACTCTGAGATGCCACAGATGTTCCCTGTGCTGCCCTGGAATGAACCACTAGTGTAAAAGTTCCGAGCGGTTGTAAGTTTAAAGGCCACAGGCATTGGGTGTCCCCAGTTCCAAGGGGTGTCAGCTTGTGCAGTATGTGGCAGAGGTGGTTCACTGTCCCACATGACACAGTCTTCTCCGGCACTGCAGCTCAGACCTCTGAAGGTAGGAACATTGATGCCAGAGGATTCTTGGCTGGCACTGCTGCCGACATTGCTGCTCTATGTGTGGTCCCGCTCCCTGAGCAGTTGCAGCCCGCTGGTCCTGGCCATGAGTAGCAGCACGCCATTGTCTCTGCTGCTGGCCAACCTCACAGGCTCCATAATTCCCCAGAATCAAGCACTGAAAGAGTGGGACCATCACAGTGAGCGCTAAGGAGGCGTCACAGAGCCCTGACCCTCATCACTCCCTGTGTCTGTGCTTTACACCCCAGAGCTTCCCTTTGCCTGTGTGGATTTCTGCCCACCCTCTGACACTACAGCCCCATTTCCACATAGCTTCCTCTGTACTCCAGCAGGGTGAATATTGTCGAGCCCCCATTGTCTCATGGCACCTGACCCGCACATTCTATCCCCCACACCCCACCCCATCAAATAACATAAATCCCGACCCTGCGCAATCCTAAAGTGAATCAGAGAGGATGCATGACAGCAAGGTCTGCATCCTGGAGGGGGGCTCCTCCAAAATGGTGCCAGTTTTGAGATTGAACAGAGGGCGCAGTGCCAGCTATCACCATCCTACCTTGCCTGGGGTCCTCCACAGTGCGAGCTGTGTACTGCTGATGTCTGACTTGAAAGAAGCGTCTACATTCTTGGGGCTTGGTTTTCCAAAGGGTTAACCTGTGTCCCCAGACTGTGCGACTAGATCTACCTCTGGATATGAAGCTGGCAATGCTGGATTCATTTCACTGCATTCGCCCTCCACAAAGTGAGAGGGACTTTATGCCTCGTGAGGCTCCCCATCATTGAGAACCCCCACACTGCCCTTGCAGCCTGGCATCTCCGAAAGCAGGACTCCAGAACTTCATACTCACCCCTAGTACTGCCCCTCTGTTGTGATCACCTCCCACCCAGTTTGCAGCTCCAACAAGGAAGGGAACTCACTCCGCTATTGTTTGAACACCAACCCAGCATGGAGGGACTGGGAAGCGATGCCTTCTTGGCAGCTAGCACATCCTCTCAGAGCAAGATGCGACCAAGGTAAGACCATTGAGTACCCCCCAACACACCCCCCTCCTGCACCCCTCCGTTTGTACAGTGACCCTAAGCCACGGCCCTGAGTTGCACTCGTGTGTGTCCTCAGTACTCCCCCTGGTGCCCGCTGAGTGCTGGACTGCCCGATAAGTGATGGCTGCCTGAGCGCCAACTATTGATATCCCCTCCGGGGGTGATGGTGCCAGGTTCACGTTTATGGACACCTGTTAGAAATGGCGCTGAGATGACAACACGCCAGTGCCTGATGAATAATCGGTGCGGGCTCAATATCTGGAGTGAGTGCTCGCTAACAAAATGCTGTGCATTCAAATTAGGCTCCCGCCTTTCCCCAGCGTGTTCCACATCACTGTGATGCACCATCAATTTACGAGGACACCAGCGAGTGAGTGAAAATAACAGGCTTTTAATCGCAAAGAACTGGAACACACCCTTGTAGCTAACCTGGCCCAGACTGAGGCAGGGGGGAGGAACCGTCACCTTTATACCTCATTCAGGTGGCAAGGGAGGAGTCTCAGGTGGAAAGGGAGGAGTCTCGGGTCAGGTGCAGCAGGGGTGTGCCCAGGCATACAACATGTAATTATAGTGGGTCACCACACACTGCACCGGTGAGGTTCGTTCCAAATCGGAAAACGCGATGTCGCCGGTGAGAATCACTCTCCACACTTTGAGCCCATACCACCATTCCCGTGGACGCTGGATGCAGGCTTAAGATTCCACCTAGAGAGTCTGATCAAAGCAGGGTTCTCTATAACACACTCATTACAGTCCCATTACAGCACAGAGTCTGATCAAAGCAGGGTTCTCTATAACACACTGGTTACACACTTTACAGGAAGAATGTGGTTAGTAATGTTTGCAGTGATGAATGAGCCTGTCCAGTTTGCCAGCTCTTTCTCTCTCCCTCTTGTTGCTGCGATGTTGTTCAAGATAGTTAGAGGGATTAGCGGGTAAATATGTGGGGGTAGGGCCTGGGTGGGGTTGTGGTCGGTGCAGACTCGATGGGCCGAATGGCCTCCTTCTGCACTGTAGGGTTTCTATGTTAATTTCTATGTTATAAAAGATGATCAAGGAGACAGTCTGGACTATTAAGAGCAGAGTAACAGCACGTCTATAACTGGACCCCACACAGCACACCATTTTCATTGACACTGAGCTCAGAGCTTACATTACCGATGATAGAATCCTTTTATTGATCTGAAGAATGGTTTTACAATTTGCATATGAGCACAAAGGAACCAACATCAATAATGCAATGAAGTGTGAGAGCTCAAATAGTTTTGCATTTCCTGTTAATGACAAGAGGAGAATTGAGATTGATGAGAAGGATCCCAGAGGGTTTTTTTTGAAGTTGTGGATGTAATTTACTGAAGGTAACACGTATTTAGTAATAGTAACATTTCCAATATCAAAATGTCACAAATTAAATCACAGCAGCTTAAACACACAAATTCCAGATCCAATTAATGCAAATCTAGAGTAAGAACAAGTAAAACTGCTATTAACAGGAATTAAAGGTTTGTCGACTCAGGAAAGATAGATTTGTTTATTATAGAAGCTCTCAATGACTACATGCGTTCCCAAAGCACTTCAGAGGGTGGCACTGTAGCACAATGGTTAGCACTGCTGCTTCACAGCTCCAGGGACCTGGGTTCGATTCCCGGCTTGGGTCACTGTCTGTGTGGAGTTTGCACATTCTCCTCGTGTCTGCGTGGGTTTTCTCCGGGTGCCCCGGTTTCCTCCCACATTCCAAAGATGTGCAGGTTAGGTTGATTGGCTATGCTAAAATTGCCCCTTCGTGTCCTGAGATGTGTAGGTTAGAGGGATTAGTGGGTAAAATATGTAGGGATATGGGGGTAGGGCTTGGGTGGGATGGTGGTCGGTGCAAAACTTGATGGGCCGAATGGCCTCTTTCTGTACTGTAGGGTTTCTATGATTTTCAACGAAACACTTTGGAAATGTAGTCTTTACTGTTGTAAAATAGGACGTGGCAACCAATTTGTGCAAGATCTCACAAACTGCAATGTGACAAACGGCCGGCCAATTTGTTTTTGATATTGGATGAGAGATATGGAGCAGGATACAGGGGAGAGCTTCCCTGGTCTCTGTTAAATGAATAATGCCACGGGATCCTTTATGTTTTATCTCTGAATGGGCAGACAGAACCTTAATTAATTGTCTCATCTGAAAGCAAGCACCCTCAACAGTGGAACACTCCTCAGTACAAGAGAGACTTCCAGCTTGGATTAGAGTGGAACTCAAACTTCTACAGAGTCTACAGAGAGGAAGCTAAACTCCAGTTAATGTTTGTAGAAGATCCACATCCCATTGAGCTGGATGTGGACACTGTACATCCATTAACTGTTGGAGGTCAGGAGGACTTAGTAGGATTTTTAAAAAGGGGCAGCACGGTGGCACAGGGGTTGGCACTGCTGCCTCACAGGGCCAGGGTTCAAATCTTGCCTGGGGTTACTGTCTGTGTGGAGTTTGTACATTCTCCCCATGCCTGTGTGGATTTCCTCCTGTGGAGATGCCGGCGTTGGACTGGGGTAAACACAGTAAGAAGTTTAACAACACCAGGTTAAAGGGGAAACTATGCAGACGCTGCGGCAACGGATGAATGAACACCGCTCGACAATCACCAGGCAAGACTGTTCTCTTCCTGTTGGGGAGCACTTCAGCGGTCACGGGCATTCGGCCTCTGATATTCGGGTAAGCGTTCTCCAAGGCGGCCTTCACGACACACGACAGCGCAGAGTCGCTGAGCAGAAACTGATAGCCAAGTTCCGCACACACGCGGACGGCCTCAACCGGGATATTGGGTTCATGTCACACTATTTGTAACGCCCAAGTTGCGTGGACCTGCAGAGTTTCACTGGCTGTCTTGTCTGGAGACAATACACATCTTTTTAGCCTGTCTTGATGCTCTCTCCACTCCCATTGTTTTGTTTCTTAAAGACTTGATTAGTTGTAAGTATTCGCATTCCAACCATTATTCATGTAAATTGAGTCTGTGTCTTTATAAACTCTGTTTGTGAACAGAATTCCCACTCACCTGAAGAAGGGGCTTAGAGCTTCGAAAGCTTGTGTGGCTTTTGCTACCAAATAAACCTGTTGGACTTTAACCTGGTGTTGTTAAACTTCTTACTGGATTTCCTCCCACAGTCCAAAGATGAGTGGGTTAGATAGATTGGCCATGCTAAATTGCCCCTTGGTGTCAGGGTAAATATGTGGGGTTACAGGGTTAGGGCCTGGGTGGGATTGTTGTCAGTACAAGCTTGATGGGCCAAATGGCCTACTTATGCACTGTAGGGGTTCTATGATTTTATTACCGCAATAGTCTGGAAAGAGGCATTTACCTGGCAATTATGTGCCAGCTAATGTGGGATTTGCAAGGTGAGTGAGATATGGCAGTTAGAGGAGTTAGAAACATAGAAACATAGAAAAATACAGCACAAAACAGGCCCTTCGGCCCCACAAGTTGTGCCGAACATATCCCTACCTTTTAGGCCTACCTATAACCCTCCATCCTATTAAGTCCCATGTACTCATCCAGGAGTCTCTTAAAAGACACTATTGAGTTTGCCTCCACCACCACGGACGACAGCCGATTCCACTCGCCCACTACCCTCTGTGTGAAAAACTTACCCCTAACATTTCCCCTGTACCTACACCCCAGCACCTTAAACCTGTGTCCTCTCGTAGCAGCCATTTCCACCCTGGGAAAAAGCCTCCGAGAGTCCACCAGATCTATGCCTCTCAACATCTTATATACCTCTATTAGGTCACCTCTCATCCTACGTCTCTCCAAGGAGAAAAGACCGAGCTCCCTCAGCCTATCCTCATAAGGCATGCCACTCAATCCAGGCAACATCCTTGTAAATTGCCTCTGCACCCTTTCAATCTTTTCCACATCCTTCCTGTAATGAGGCGACCAGAACTGAGCACAGTCCTCCAAGTGGGGTCTGACGAGGGTCTTATATAGCTGCATCATTATCCCCGGACTCCTAAACTCAATCCCTCGATTGATAAAGGCCAGCACACCATACGCCTTCTTAACCACCTCCTCCACCTGCGGAGCCGATTTTAGAGTCCTATGGACCCGGACCCCAAGGTCGTTCTGATCCTCCACAGTACTAAGAGTCTTTCCCTTTATATTGTACTCCTTCATCCCATTTGACCTGCCAAAATGGACCACTACGCATTTATCTGGGTTGAAGTCCATCTGCCACTTCTCCGCCCAGTCTTGCATCCTATCTATGTCCCTCTGTAACTTCTGACATCCCTCCAGACTATCCACAACCCCACCAACCTTCGTGTCGTCGGCAAACTTACCAACCCATCCCTCCACTTCCTCATCCAGGTCATTTATGAAAATGACAAACAGCAAGGATCCCTGAACAGATCCTTGGGGCACACCACTGGTGACCGACCTCCATTTAGAAAAAGACCCATCTATACACACTCTCTGCCTCCTTTGGGCAAGGCAGTTCTGGATCCACAGGGCAGCAGCCCCATGGATCCCATGCCCTCTCACTTTTTCGAGAAGCCTTGCATGGGGGACCTTATCGAACGCCTTGCTAAAATCCATATAAACCACATCTACCGCTTTCCCTTCGTCAATGTGTTTAGTCACATTTTCGAAGAACTCCACCAGGCTCGTAAGGCACGATCTGTCTTTGACAAAGCCATGCTGAGTATTCTTGAGCATACTAAACCTCTCTAAATGCTCATAAATCTTGTCCCTCAGGATCTTCTCCATCAGCTTACCAACCACTGAGGTTAGACTCACCGGTCGGTAATTTCCTGGGCTATCCCTATTCCCCTTCTTGAAAATAGGAACCACATCCGCAATCCTCCAATCCTCCGGCACCTCTCCCGTCTCCATCGACGACGCAAAGATCATTGCCAGAGGCTCTGCAATCTCTTCCCTCGCCTCCCACGGTAACCTGGGGTACATCCCATCCGGACCCGGCGACTTATCTATCTTGATGCCATTCAAAGATTCCAGCACAACCTCTTTCTTAAAGTCCACATACTCAATCTTTTCAGTCCACCGCAAGCCCACAGTACATCCACCCAGGTCCTTCTCCTCTGTGAAAACCGAGGCAAAATACTCATTAAGCACCTCTGCCATTTCTACTGGTTCCGTACTGATTTTCCCACCTTCACCTTTTATAGGCCCTATTCCTTCACGTCTCATCCTTTTACTCTTCACATATTTATAGAACGCCTTAGGGTTTTCCTTAATTCTACTTGCCAAGGCCTTCTCGTGACCCCTTCTGGCTCTCCTAATTTCCTTCTTTAGTCCCTTCCTACAAGCCATATACTCATCTAGATCCCTATCTTCGCCAAGCTCTCTGAACCTTTTGTACGCTTTCCTTTTCTTCTCGACTAGGTCCCGCACAGCTTTCGTGCACCACGGTTCCTTTAACCTACCAACTCCTCCCTGTCTGCTCGGAACATTGTCCTGTAGAACCCTGATGTGGAGATGCCGGCGTTGGACTGGGGTGAACACAGTAAGAAGTCTCACAACACCAGGTTAAAGTCCAACAGGTTTATTTGGTAGCAAATCATTCCTTGAAAAACTGCCACCTCTCCAGTAGATTTCCCCGAGAATACCTCCTTCCAATTTATTCCTCTAATTTGCTGCCTTATGTCTTCATATTTCCCCTTACTCCATATAAACACTTTCCTAGCTTGCCTGATCCTCTCTTTTTCCAATGCAAGCATAAAGGAGATAGAGTTATGATCGCTATCCCCAAGATGCTCTCCCACTGAGAGATCTGACACCTGTCCAGGTTCATTGGTCAGTATCAGATCAAGTACAGCCTCTCCTCTTGTAGGCTTGTCCACATGCTGTGTCAGGAAACCCTCCTGAACACACCTAATGAACTCCTCCCCATCCAATCCCCTTACCCTAGGGATACTCCAATCTATGTTTGAGAAATTTGTACATTCTCCCCATGTGGCTGTGGAGTTGTCACACCACAGCCACAAGAACCTATTGGACTGCTTGGTGCTAACAATCAATGAAATAAATAGGACATTGGAGGGGGCAGGGCATCGGGTGGGAGGGTGTGGGGGTTTAGAAATTGGTGGGAGGGAGGCCTCAGGTCCAGTCGGGGGGAATGGGGGTCAGGGAGTATGGGTTGGGTCGGGTTAGGGGATATGAGTTGTGTTTGGGGAGTGATGGGGGTCGAGTCAGGAGTGAGGAATACAGTGTGTGGGAGAGGAGGTGCTTAGTTGGGAGGAGGTGTGGGTGGGGAGAGCTTCTGGGGGTTTGGGAGTATTGGGGGTGTCCTGTGTGCAGCCGGTCTGGGTGTTTAAAGTCGTCACTCTGAAGTTAGAAGTTTTTTATTTCTTCTAATTCTTTCAGAGTAACTGTTGGTGTAAACTGACAGAACCATCCACAGTTAGGGATTTAAATCACTTTGGCAGAATATTCCCAGCTCAGTGCAATTGTCCAGGGAAAGTTAGCTCTTCTGGGCAATTGCTGGGTAAACTCTCGAAACATCCGAGAAAGATTCCCCAGCACATTTTTGTGGTACTGCCTCCAAACCCCACACTGGGAGCACCACCTTTTGTATATTCTGCACCGTTCACACTTTCCATAAACAATATCAAAAGCAAAAGTCCCAATAATAGTATAAAAAGTTGCTTCTGACATCCGTTTGTTATGTTAGTGAAATTGGAGTCATTAAATGGATTTGAATACAGATTAATTGAAGGTAACAAGGGATTTTACCCTTCCTCAGCTTGCATACTTGAAGCTGGGCAGAGGGCACAGTGCTGGTAAAATACAACAGGTGGCCACCCCTAACCTGTCCCCCATATTACAGCAAATGGGTTTTCCACACCACCTTATCCCCATTCAGACCAATTAATGGCCTCATTTTACTTCCACTGCTATTGTACATATGGCAGGTGGAGGTAGAGGTAAGTGAGGTAGCATGGCAGCTTTCACTGGGTGGGCTGTTGTTGGACAGGAATGGGACGTCCTTCCTTTGGGAAGGTTCCCCTGTGCCATTCAGAAGTGTATAGCGTGGCCCCTTTAATGGGCGATCCTTCACAGGCCATGTGACTGGGCCAGAACCAATGGAGTGTGAGTGCACGAAGCTGGGCCTATTGGGAGTGAGGGCGTGCATTCCCGTGGCTAGAGGTTTTCAGTGGGAGTCAGGGCATTGTTCGGAGTAGATCTGTATAGTTGCGCCATTAAACTCTTTGTTGTATATCTCCTCAATCAATATATCTTTTAGTTTGTTACTTGCCACATTGAGTTGTCTCAGGTTACTACAGCAGGTAACCCCCAAAAGTTTGAATCCAGCCTTAATCCTGCACTCAGCCTCTCAAACCCCACCTCTCCGCCAGGGCTGTCCAAAACCCCACACTTACCCTCCAGTTTGGGCTGCATCACTTGATGTGCAGATGCCAGCGTTGGACTGGGGTAAACACAGTAAGAAGTCTCACAACACCAGGTTAAAGTCCAACAGGTTTATTTGGTAGCACAAGCTTTCGGAGCGCTGCTCCTTCATCAGTTAAGTGGGAGCTCTGTTCACAAACAGGGCATATAAAGACACGAACTCAATTTACAAAATAATTTTTTTTCAGATAAAGCTCGGCACAACATCGTGGGCCGAAGGGCCTGTTCTGTGCTGTACTGTTCTATGTTCTATGTTCTAATGGTTGGAATGCGAGTCTTTACAGGTAATCAAGTCTTAAAGGTACAGACAATGTGAGTGAAGAGAGGGTTAAGCACAGGTTAAAGAGATGTGTATTGTCTCCAGCCAGGACAGTTAGTGAGATTTTGCAAGCCCAGGCAAGTTGTGGGGGTTACAGATAGTGTGACATGAACCCAAGATCCTGGTTGAGGCCGTCCGAGGCATGGTACATTGGGGAGACCATGCAGACGATATGACAACGGATGAATGAACACCGCTCGACAATCACCAGGCAAGAGTGTTCTCTTCCTGTTGGGGAACACTTCAGCAGTCACGGGCATTCGGCCTCTGATCTTCGGGTAAGCGTTCTCCAAGGCGGCCTTCACGACACACGACAGCGCAGAGTCGCTGAGCAGAGACTGATGGCCAAGTTCCGCACACATGAAGACGCCTTCACCCGGGATCTTGGGTTCATGTCACACTATCTGTAACCCCCACGACTTGCCTGGGCTTGCAAAATCTCACTAACTGTCCTGGCTGGAGACAATACACATCTCTTTAACCTGTGCTTAACCCTCTCTCCACTCACATTGTCTGTACCTTTAAGATTTGATTACCTGTAAAGACTCGCATTCCAACCATTATTTTGTAAATTGAGTTTGTGTCTTTATATGCCCTGTTTGTGAACAGAACTCCCACTCACCTGATGAAGGGGCAGCGCTTCAAAAGCTAGTGGCTTTTGCTACCAAATAAACCTGTTGGACTTTAACCTGATGTTGTGAGACTTCTTACTGTGCATCACTAGTTCAGGGGGCTGCCTATAGGCCCAGTATTGGCCAATGGTGCTCCTGGGATGACAGAGCCACCAGCCAATGGGTTTAGTTCACTAGGCGGATTGGCTAGCAGCTCTCTAGGGCGGGATGCCCTGCGACGTGGCATCAATTCGGGCTGCTCCCAGCACAACAATGCTGCAGGACAGCTGGGCATTGGGAAAGTAGCTGAAGATCATTGGTGGGGTAGGGAATGTAAAATAAAATAATTGCACTGCACAAAAGATCTAGAAGAGAGAAATGGACTTAATGGGTGGAATTTTACTGCCCTGCCTGCTACGGGAATTGGAGTGGGCGAGGGGCGGACAATGGAAAGGCCCGTTGATCTTGTGCAGGATGTTACGCTTTCGGGACAAGTGAGGCTGTAAAATCCCACCCAATGTTTCTCGTCGATGACATTTCAGCATAACTGGAAAAACGTTCAGGTGTGACAGGTGAAAGTGGGGGGTGGGGGGATGCAGGAAGATCTGTAATGGGGAAAAAGAGGTCAGAACCAAGACAATAGAGGTGGCAACATGTAAACAAAGGCAGTGGGATTGGAACAAGTAAAATAATAACAGATATGCAGGCAGCACAACCGAGGGAGAAATGAGGATAAAATGAGACTGAGGCCAAAACGTGTGACAAAATGGGGGCAGAGCTGGGGAATTAAAATGGCAGCAGCTGGAGGCTTGGGTCATGGCGACAGACTGAATTGAAGGTGATCGGCAAATCAGGAATAAAGTGGAAACACAATTTAGGATAAAGGACAACATTCAAAAGTGGATGCGGGAGCAAGAGGTCTGCAGTTCTCTGCCTAACCCTGAGTCAACTTAGGCTCAAATGGCGATCAAACTTCACGCTTTGGTTTTAATCGGATCTACACACAAGCCCTTTAGCTAACGGGACAAATCAGTCCCTGCTCCCATACGGGAGCAATAAACTTAGAGTTATAGAGTCATAGTCATAGAGGTTTACAGCATGGAAACAGGCCCTTCGGCCCAACTTGTCCATGCTGCCCAGTTTTTAACCACGAAGTTAGTCCCAATTGCCGGCATTTGGCCCTTATCCCTCTATACCCATCTTACCCATTTAACTGTCTAAATGCTTTTTAAAAGACAAAATTGTACCCACCTCTACTACTGCCCCAGGCAGCTTGTTCCAGACACTCACCACCCTCTGTGTGAAAAAAATGCCCCTCTTGTCCCTTTTGTATCTCTCCCTTCTCACCTTAAACCTATGCCTAATTATAACTGAGTAAGTCCTGCCCTGATTCGATCTATCAAAATGCATCATCTCACATTTATCTAAATTAAACTCCATTTGCCATTCATCGCCCCATTGGCCCAATTGATCAAGATCCCTTTGCAATTCGCGATAACCTTCTTCACTGTCCACTATGCCACCAATCTTGGTGTCATCTGCAAACTTGCTAACCATGCCTCCAAATCATTAATACAAATAACAAATAACAGTGGACCCAGCACCGATCCCTGAGGCACACCGCTGGTCACAGGCCTCCAGTTTGAAAAATAACCCTCTCCAACCACCCTCTGGCTTTTGTCGTCAAGCCAATTTTGTATCCAATTGGCTACCTCACCCTGGATCCTGTGAGTTTTAACCTTACGCAACAACCGACCATGCCCTCATCTACCTTCTTAGTTACCCCTTCAAAAAACTCAATCAAATTTGTGAGACATGATTTTCCACTCACAAAGCCATGCTGACTGTCCCTAATCAGTCCTTGACTCTCTAAATGCCTGTAGATCCTGTCTCTCAGAATACTTTATAACAACTTACCAATACAGACGTTCGGCTCACTGGCCTGTAGTTCCCAGGCTTTTTCCTGCAGACCTTCTTAAACAAAGGCACAACATTTGCTACCCTCCAATCTTCAAGCACCTCACCTGTGGCTGTCGATGATTCAAATATCTCAGGTAGGGGACCTGCGATTTCCTTCCTAGCCTCCCACAACGTCCTGGGATACACTTCATCATGCCCCGGGGGTTATCTACCTTGATGCACTTTAAGACTTTCAGCACCTCCTTCTCTGTAATATCCTCAAGACATCATTATTTATTTCCCCAAGTTCCCTAACATCCATGCCTTTCTCAACAGTAAATACCAATGAGAAATATTCATTTAAGATCTCACCCATCTCTTGTGGATCCGCATATAGATGACCTTGTTGATCCTTAAGAGGCCCTACTCTCTCCCTCATTATTCTTTTGCCTTTTATGTATTTGTAGAACCTCTTTGGATTCTCCTTTGCCTTATCTGCCAAAGCAATCTCATGTCCCCTTTTTTGCCCTCCTGATTTCTTCTTAGTTCTACTCCGTCAACCTCTATACTCTTCAAGGGATCCACTTGATCCCAGCTGCCTATGTCTATCATATGCCTCCTTGGTCTTTTTGACTAGGGCCTCAATAACCTGAGTCATCCAAGGTTCCCTACTTCTGCCAACCTTGCCCTTCACTCTAACAGGAATGTGCTTACCCTGAACTCTTGTTAACACACTTTTGAAAGCCTCCCTCTCACCAGCCGTCCCTTTACCTGCCAACAGATTCCCCCAATCAACTTTTGAAAGTTCCTATCCAATACCATCAAAATTGACCTTGCCCCAATTTAGAATTTTAACTTTTGGGCCAGACCTATCATTTTCCAAAGCTAACTTGAAACTAATGCAATTATGGTCACTGGTCCCAAAGTGATCCCTCACTAATGCTTCTGTCACCTGCCCTTCCTTATTTCCCAAGAGGAGGTCAGGTTTTGCCCCCTCTCTAGTCGGGCTATCCACATACTGAATGAGAAATTCCTTCTGAATATACTTTCTCTCCATCCAAGCATCTAATACTATGGCTGTCCCAGTCAATGTTGGGAAAGTTAAAGTCTCCTACTATTACCGTCTTATTTTTCTTGGAGCTATCTGTAACCTCCTTACATATTTGCTACTCAATTTCCCGCTGACTATTTGGGGGCCGAGAGTACAATCCTATCAAAGTGATCTCTTCCTTCTTATTTTTCAGTTCTACCCATATAGACTCAGTGGCCAAACCCTCGGATATATCCGCTCTCAGTACTGCTGTGATGTTTTCCCTCATCATAAGTGAACTCCCCCTCCTCTCTTGCCTCCTGTTCTATCTTTCCGATAGCATCTGTAGCCTGCAATATTGAGCTGTCAGTCCTGTCCCTCCCTTAGCTATGCTTCAGTAATAGCTATAATATCCCGGTCCCATGCAAACATTCATGCCCTGAGTTCATCTGCCTTGCCCGTCAGGCCTCTTGCATTGAAATAAATGCAGTTTAACCTAGACTTCCCTTGCTCGCTGCCCTGCTTTCTCAGACCATCTGTCTGGTCATGTTTTGTACACTCTCCCTATATTTTATTTCTCTTAGCTTTACTGGACCCATTCACTGAGTTCTCCACAGTCGCTGTACTCTGTACTGTGGCCCTTTTTGATTTTTGGCTTTGGCTTCTCTGCCTTTCACTTTTCCCCTTACTGCCTTTTGTTTCTGTCCCCACTTTACTTCCCTCTGACTCCCTGCATCAGTTCCCATCCCCAACAGCACTAGCAAACACTCCCCCTAGGACGTTGGTTCCAGTCCTGCCCAGGTGCAGACCATCTGATTTGTACTGGTCCCACCTCCCCCAGAACTGGTTCCAATGTCCTAGGAATTTAAATCCCTCCCTTTTGCACCATTTCTCAAGCCACGTATTAATGTAGCTATCCTGACATTCCTACCCTGACTAGCACGTGGCACTGGTAGCAATCCTGAGATTACTACCTTTGAGATCCTATTTTTTAGTTTAACTCCTAGCTCCCTAAATTTAGCTTGTAGGACCTCATCCTGTTTTTTTTTACCTATATCATGGGTGCCTCCCCCCTCCAGAATGCTCTGCAGCTGCTCGGAGACATCCTTGACCCTTGCACCAGAGAGGCAACATACCATCCTGGAGTCTCGTTTGCGTCCGCAGAAACGCCTGTCTATTCCCCTTACAATCGAGTCCCCTATCACTGTAGCTCTCCACTATTTTTCCTGCCCCCCTGTGCAGCAGAGCCAGCTACGGTGACATGAACCTGGCTGCTGCCACCTTCCCCTGGTGAGCCATCTCCCCCAACAGTATCCAAAACGGTATATCTGTTTAGGAGTGAGATGACCGCGGGGGGCTCCTGCACTGCCTTCCTACTCTTCCACTGTCTGGTGGTCACTCATTTCCTATCTCCCTCAGTAATTTTTGTCTGCGGTGTGACCAACTCCATGAACGTGCTATCCATGACTCCCTCAGTTCTCAGGAAGTTCACTAAGCTGATTCCAGGGATAAAGGAAAAGGTGTGGATTTGAAGAAACGTTACCAGGGAAAGATTGAGCAGATGGGACCGATACTCGTTGGAGTTTCTAGGATAGAGAGGTGATCTTATGAAAACATAGGAGATTGTGAGGGGGCTGGACAGGGTGGATGCTGAAAGGATGTTGCCTCTAGTTGGGGAATCTCGATTGTGGGGACACAGATTAAAAACAAAAGATCTCCCATTTAAGGCGACAATGAGGAGGAATTTCTTTCTCAGAAGATTTGGAATTCTCTCCCCCAGGGGGCAGTGAAGGCTGGGTCATTGCATATAATAAGAAGTTTAACAACACCAGGTTAAAGTCCAACAGGTTTATTTGGTAGCAAAAGCCACACAAGCTTTCGGAGCCCCAAGCCCCTTCTTCAGGTGAGTATCATCAATAGTGTGGCACTCACCTGAAGAAGGGGCTTGGGGCTCCGAAAGCTTGTGTGGCTTTTGCTACCAAATAAACCTGTTGGACTTTAACCTGGTGTTGTTAAACTTCTTACTGTGTTTACCCCAGTCCAACGCCGGCATCTCCACATCATTGCATATAAGACAGAGTTCAGACCAGCAAGGGATCCAAGGTGTAATAATCTTACTGAGGCTGGTCTTCTATCACAAATCACCCTGTATTTATAGTGTGTTCAGACTACAGACTGCAGGTCAGCCCCGAGTTTATTGACTGCTGCCCTGAGTGGGCCTTGCTGGATTCCACTTGGAACTGTGAGAAATTCTGGTCACCCTATTACAGAAAGGATATTATTAAACTAGAAAGAGTGCAGAAAAGATTTACTAGGATGCTACCGGGACTTGATGGATTGAGTTATAAGGAGAGGCTGGATAGACTGGGACTTTTTTCTCTGGAGTGTAGGAGGCTGAGGGGTGACCTTATAGAGGTCTATAAAATAATGAGGGGCACAGATCAGCTAGATAGTCAATATCATTTCCCAAAGGTAGGGGAGTCTAAAACTAGAGGGCATAGGTTTAAGGTGAGAGGGGAGAGATACAAAAGTGTCCAGAGGGGCAATTTTTTCACACAGAGGGTGGTGAGTGTCTGGAACAAGCTGCCAGAGGTAGTAGTAGAGGCGGGTACAATTTTGTCTTTTATAAAGCGTTTAGATAGTTACATGGGTACGATGGGTATGGAGGGATATGGGCCAAATGCGGGCAATTGGGATTCGCTTAGGGGTTTTAAAAAAAAAGGGCGGCATGGACAAATTGGGCTGAAAGGCCTGTTTCCATGCTGTAAACCTCTATGACTCTATGATTCAAAGCTCCCTCTGCTCCTTCTCTATTGGATAAGTCTCCATTCCCCTAATAGGGGAGATGTATTCACGAATATCCACAGGGTCGATTGATAATCCCCCATGGCCATCATAACATCCCTCCCATCTCAACTCCGTTTCTTCCCAAGCACCATTGCCACAAGGGGTCATCTCCACAGCTTGGCGATTGGCCTGTGGTTGATTGGAGGCAGGACCGGATCAAGGTGAGTGAAGCGGATTGGAGACCTCCGTTTCCGAAGGAAGCGCCATAAACATAAGAACATAAGAACTAGGAGCAGGAGTAGGCCATCTGGCCCCTTGAGCCTGCTCCGCCATTCAATAAGATCATGGCTGATCTTTTTGTGGACTCAGCTCCACTTACCCGCCCGCTCACCATAACCCTTAATTCCTTTACTGTTCAAAAATTGATCTATCCTTGCCTTAAAAACATTCAATGAGGTAGCCTCAACTGCTTCACTGGGCAGGGAATTCCACAGATTCACAACCCTTTGTGTGAAGAAGTTCCTCCTCAACTCAGTCCGAAATCTGCTCCCCCTTATTTTGAGGCTATGCCCCCTAGTTCTAGTTTCACCCGCCAGTGGAAACAACTTCCCTGCTTCTATCTTATATACCGGGTGGCACAGTAGTACAGTGGTTAGCACTGCTGCTTCACAGCGCCAGGGACCTAAATTCGATTCCCAGCTTGGGTCACTGTCTGTGTGGAGTGTTGTAGGGAAAAATCCCTTGTACCAGTGCATTCAAAGAAGTCGAGTCGCAAGGCAACGTTCAAAGTGTTTTTCTTTATTGTACAATTACTGGGATCCCAGGGAGAACAGCGTAACCAGCTCAAAAACAGTGGCTTGGCCACGTTGCTCTCAATCCTTTCACATCAGCTCTGGATCTTTATAGGGATCCAAATTCGAGCGGGAACATTTGATTATGCATTTTTACAATATGTATAAAGTGGTCTGTCAGGTCAGGAAGTTCTCTGGGAGGCTTGTCAATTTGCATCTGTATGGTGTGTGTTTGTGTTAGTGGGACTACCTGTTCTTGCCCCGGTGTTTTAATGTGTTTCCCATTATCCCCTCTATGTGTCTCCTTATTTGAATTGACCTCATTGTTTTGTGTCTGTGTTCCCTGCTTGCGAGATTAGGTGTTAATGTCATTTTGTCCTGCTGTGTGTAGGGAGATTTAATCTAATCTTTTATTCCTTTTACCCTAGTTTGTTAAGTTTCTTTGCCTGCCTTGGCCATTTTATTCCTGTAATATTTTATTGATAGTCTGGTTATGCCATATAGCCCACTCTCGGTCTTGACTCGCAGATATCCCGATCTTCCTTGGCCAAAGGCCGGTTTAAAATGCAGCTTCGTGCTGTTGCTGGGCAGAATAAGGATCTTTTGTCGGCTTTGAAATTAAAGGTCTCTCAGCTGTGCAGAGGGGGATTTAAACGAATGTCCATTCGAGTGTTTCCCTCTGCATTGTGGGCACGTTATGAATGGTGCCAATCAGTCCAATAAATGAATATGTTTAATGAGGTGAATATTGATGAGATAATAAAAAATATGCCTTTTGGAAAATGGCCTACTTCAGTCCCTCCTCTCGTCCAGGGGGTCCCATTCATGGCTGACCCCCCATGGACGATCTTCAGAGGTACAGTGACTTGTACAGATGTCGTCCTTGCCGTTGTTCCTCTTCCTCTGTAGCGTGGTTATATTCTTGCATCTGGATACTGGCAGTGGGTAGCATTCTTGTTGCAATATTTGCACATATCACTTTAATACAGGTTAGGCCCAGGCAGAGTGTGAACAGGATGGCTACTACTAAAATTAATCCCTTCATAATGTATGCTCCCCAAACTGTGTTAAACAGCCACCCTAACCACCCATCAGTCCCTGTTAATCCCTGTTTAAAGCTATCCAATTGCTTTTGTATCCCGGACATGGCTGCTGTTATGTTTAGTGTCTCGTCGTGTACATATGTGATGCATTTTCCTTTGATGATGGTGCATACCCCTCCTTGTCTGGCTAGCTGATAGTCTACTGCATATCTCGTTTGCTGTGTGTATAGCCTGAGTTCTGCGAGTTCTTGGTCAATTGCATCCAGTGCTTGTAGGGTGTTGTTTCCTAAAATGGTCAGTCCACATATGAAGAAATTCCTATTACTGGCGCTGATCACCCCTGCGGCGCCTCCTAGGGATAGTGTCCCCAGAAATCCATACCCCAGAGAAGACCCTAATGTGACAGGGGCCTGCTAGTCGGCGCAGAATTCTGCGCTGATGGCCCTGGTCACTATGTGTTTCTGGACATGTCCTCGCTTGGGCACGGAACTGTGAGAGGTCTGATTGTCCCTACGGAAAAGAACCTTGGAGGCCTGTCTGTGGCCGTCATGTATACATTTTTGAATAAAAACACGTAACCTTCTTTAACCCGATAACATGCATTACCCCGTCGTTTGACCACATGGTCCCATCTTGTGGAACCTTCCCTCCCCCGGGACTGTCCACTTGATTGTACCCCTTGGTGAGAATCAAATGGGTATGTCCCCGAGGCTGAGCTTACGTGGGTGCCGTTGCACTTGCCACACATAAGCTGCCTACCCGCGGTGACTGCAATGCATTTTTGTTGCTTGCAGTCACAAGTGAAGTGTCCTTCCCGGACCCGGCACTCCTGGAGAGCACAATGTGCCTCAGCGCACGAATCATTTTTAGGGACAAAGGCATGCACGCACCCCCATCCCTCTCCCTTAAAACATTGTGGGTAGTTCCCATGTGTCTCCTCCTGTTGGGGTCCCATCCCCCTTAGAATTCCCGGCTCAGTGAGCTCTACACACCTTCCTTGTATCCCTTGTTTAAAGTACCCAATATGTTCCTTGCAGGGTGCCCCCGATGTGTCAATGGTGAATAACTCTTGTGGGAGCCACCCTGGTGTTGCGATGAATAGGGAGTTTACTGATCGCGCTGAAGGGTAACAAGCGGTCCTATTCCCATAGATCTGGATGTGTGTTTTCAGGAATAGGTTTCCTTCCATGATTGGGGATTCTGCTCCCCTAACCCCCATGTGTTGGAGCGTATTTACAATGGTCATGGTTATTATCAAATATGTCCCTGTTCCCATATCGTTTTTTTCTCAACAGTATTTTTACAGTTATAGTATATACAGAAAATAAACAGGCAATCAAATTAAAAGTAGTTTGTTCCGACGTCTTGATAGTAGATCTGGTCCTGGTTCCTGTGGAATTTGAATGAACGAAAATGGTATTCTTTAGTTCATTTGTCTTCATACAGCTTTAATTGGGTCCAGTGTTTCCAGACCCCCTGTCCCCTTGTATCTATACAGGCACAGGTATTTCCGCTAATAATGACCTCGTAAGGTCCGTGCCATCTTGGGGCAAATCCTGGTTTTGCAGGAAGCACTTTTGTTAATACCCGGCTCCCGGCTTTTGGGACCTCTGGTAATATTTCTGAGTCCTCCTCTGTATCGACCTGTGCCTGATTAAAAATTACGGACCGGCGCATCCCCTTCAATTGGGTGCTAAGGTCTCGGATGTATTGACGGATCTTATCCTTTATCGGACCCACATCTGTCCAGCCCGTAATAATGTTTTCGGGTAAATGCATTGCTCGCCCGGTCATCAGCTCGTATGGAGTCAAGCCGGTAGTTCGATTTGTGGTCGCCCTAAGCCTCATCAGAACTGCAGGTAGGACTTCTGTCCAATTTCTACCTGAGGATTGCATTGCTTTTGCCATGGTTATTTTTAGAGTCCGATTCATCCTCTCCACCATCCCGGAACTTTGTGGGTGATAGGGGATGTGAAATTTCTGTTTTATTCCTAATAATTGGCAAATGTTTTTCATAACCTTTCCTGTGAAATGTGTTCCCTGGTCCGAATCAACTTGAATTGGCATCCCCCATCGGGGAATGACTTCTGCTGCCAAAGTCCTGGCTACCGTTAGGGCTGTACAATTGGTTGTGGGGAATGCTTCTACCCACCTGGTGAATTGATCTACTATTACCAGGCAGTATGTTTTCCCGTGAGAGGGGGGCAATGGTCCTATGAAGTCCATTTGTATCTGTTCCCAGGGTCCCTTCGGTCTGGGTTGGTGTCCCATCTTTACCTTTATGGGCTTCCCGGGGTTGTGCTGTGCACATATAGTGCATCTGCGGCAGTATGTGGCCACATCTCGTCCCAATCCTTTCCACCACCACTCTCTCCCCAGGCTCTGTATCATTGCATCCCTGCCTGTATGGGGAAGCCCGTGGTGTAGTTCCAGTAATGTGTTCTGGATACATCCTGGCGCCAATACCCGGTTATCTTTTCTCCACACCCCGTCAGTCCCTTTAACTGCGCCCAGCTCCTCCCATCTATCTCGTTCTTGCTGTGTAATGTCCCCGTGTAATTTCTGTATGTCAATTTCTTCCGGTTCTACCACTATCGCTGCAAGGGGCAGGCTTTTAATGTCGCTGTTTTCTAGTGCTTGCTTTGCCGCTGTGTCTGCGGCTTGATTCCCTTTGAAATGAATCCACCCCGGGGTGTCCCTTCCGGGTTCCCGCTGGTGGGCTTTTATTTTAATTACTGCGGCCTCTGTAGGCTGTTCACTAGCTGCTAGCAGCGCCCTTATCTGCTGTTGGTGTTTAATGGGGGTACCTCCTGTAGTAATGAACCCCCTTCTCCCCCATGCGGGCATGTAATCATGGATCACACCAAACGCATATTGGCTGTCTGTATACACATTGACTGTTTTCCCTGCTGCTAATCTTAAGGCTTGGGTGAGGGCAACTAATTCTGCTACCTGAGCGGACTGACCCCCGTCGATCCTTCCTGATTCTAGGGTTTCCAGGTTCTGGTCTACTACTGCCCACCCTGTCCTTGGTGATCCTGATACATATTTGCGGGACCCATCCACATAGAAGGTCTTAGCTGCTGTTGGAAGGGGTTCGTCTCTAATCTTTCCTTCCTTGTTATCTTTGTCAATTTCTCCACAGCTGTGCGCTTCCCCAATATCTAAAATCCCTTCCGCGGGATTTTCTCCCGTGTCCCTAATGATGGTGACTGACTTGTTAGGTGGTAGGAGTGTGGCCTCCCACCTTGCCCTCCTTATATTTGAGACTGTTTTGAGTTTGCCCGTGTTTAGCATCTCTACCAATGTATGTTTTGTGTGTAGCACAATATCTCCTGTCATGACAATGGGCTCACTTATCCTCACAGCCCATGCTGCACAATCTCGGGCGGCTATGCACCTGGGCATCCCGGTGACTACTGGTCCCTCAGCCGTTGAATAATACCCTACGGGTCTCTTTCTATCTCCATGAGTCTGTGCCACTACGGCAGAATAGAAGCCGTCCTGGTTGTCACAGAAGATGTGGAACTTCTTGCTTCCATCTGGCAGTCCCAGCCCTGGGGCTGAAATTAACCTAGCTTTCAATTCTGCATATGCTGTCTCTTGCTCTTGTCTCCACTCTATACTTTCCAAGGCTGGCTTTCCTCCCTTCACTAGTCTCTGAATTGGCTCCGCGATTCTTGCAAAGTCAGGGATAAAACTCCTACTGTAATTGGACCCCTCTTACTGTAACTGGTCGTGGCATTTCTTTAATCGCGGTTTTGCGGTCTGCGGGCATTTCTTTAATTCCCTGGGAAATTAGGTGTCCTAAGTACAGGACCTGGGGTTTTGCTATTTGTGCCTTATGTGGGCTGACTTTCAGCCCGGCTTTTGCCAATCCTTCTAGTACTGCATACAGGGCTGCCTTGTGCCCTTTTTCTGTTTTGGACGCTATTAACACATCGTCCACATACTGGAGGACCGTATTGTCCTCATGCAATTTCACCCTACTCAGGATATCGCTTATTGTTCTGTGAAATATGGCAGGACTGTTATGAAATCCCTGTGGGAGGCGAGTCCATGTATACTGTTTCTCTCCCACAGTGAAGGCGAATTTGTTTTGGGATTCTGAGTCCAGTGGAAGGGACCAGAACCCATTTGCTATATCTAGCACCGTGAAAATTTTGTGGTCTTGTGCCAATCCGTTTAAAATAGTCGAGGGGTTTGCCACAATGGGGTGTAATTTAGGTGTTACCTTGTTCAAACCTGTGTAATCGATGGTGAGCCGGTAGCTCCCGTCAGGTTTTATAACTGGCCATGTGGGGGAATTGGTGGTACTGGTGGTTTCCCTGAGGATTCCCTTTTCTATTAAACCCTTGACTATTTCTACCACTGCCCCTTGCGCTTCTCTCTTGATAGGGTATTGTTGGTGGGGCTTGTGTTCCGGTCCTGGGACTTTTATCGGTTCTGTGTCGGTTAGTCCGGTATCTAATTTCGTCCTAGCCCAGGCTTCGGGAATGGAAGCGCAGATGGCTCCGAACCCTTTTTCCTGATCCCAATCTCGCGCCACTATGGTGGCTATCCCAACCGTCCCCAGGTGGCGAGCTAATGTCCCTATTCCGGTCTTCCTACCGTCAGGTTGTGGCCAAATTAGTTTCCCTTTCCCACAATCTATCAGCACCTGGTGTTCCCTCATTAAATCGTTCCCCATGATTGTGCCCTCATTATTCTGACAAACGTAAAATTGCATTGGAATGTACTTGTGGTTGATTTCTACTAGTGTGGTTTCACTAAGATAGGCGGGTATTCTCTCTCCCCCTACCCCGGTTATGTGTATTCTTTTGTTGGTCAGTGACAGGGGTAGGTTTGTAATTGATATGGCTGCTCCCGTATCTACTAACATGTGGCATTCCCTACCCCCTACCAGGGCTTCTACATATATTCTCTCCCCCTCTTTCCTGTTTTGGATGGGAGCTACGGGTTGTGAGATTTCGACCAGTGTTGGCCGATAAGTGGAGTGGACGGACACCGGCTTTTGTCGGGATTCACTGTCTTCTGTGGGCGTGGCTACACTAATCCTCTCTTGTCTCCCATCTCCCTGGTTTGGGGTCTCTTCTAGTCACCCTAGTGGATTCCGGGAATGTGGTGCCCCCGGGGTTGGTCTATAGTTGTCTCGGGGTCTCCCATGTTTCCCCCAACATGTTGCCTCGGTGTGCCCTGCCCTGTGGCAGTGGTCACAGCGGGGCCCGCCATTCTCGGGTTTCCCTTCGAATGGTGCTTCCCTGCAGAATCTAGCCGTATGCCCTGGCTGGCCACATGTGTAGCAGCTGAACCCGGTTCTCCCCTTATCTCCGTTATGGGGGTTTCCAGTTCTCTCTCGTCTGGGCTTTGCCTGGGCAACCTTCCCTTCTTTTATCCCGCTAGCCCACTCGACTAGCTCGTCATAGTCTTGGGATGCTATCACCCCCATCTTAAGGATTTCTTGGTGTACATCTGATAACCCGTCCTTGAATGCCTGGATAAAAGCCCTGTCTCTCCTATCCACATTGTCCTGTCCTGAACATTCCCTATATACCTGGAATAATCTCTCTCCAAATTCCGATGCACTTTCCCCCTGTCCTTGTTTAGTATTTGTGATCCTGCTCCAATTAGTGGGGGAGTTCCCTAAGACCCGTTGGATTTCGGTCTTAAATAATTTAAAGGGTGCCTGCTGGTCGTCTATCTCAGCCGTTGTAGGAACGGCATGTGTCCACCTTCCTCCATTATAGTCCTGTGCTGCTTGGGTCGCTGGCCCTCCTGCCACCAACCTCCATTTATCCGCTGGACAGGCTGCCCTGACCAGCTGGTGTATGTCCCTTAAATGTAACTGGTGTCCTACCCAGAGTGAATCCAATTCGCCCCAAAATCCCAGGTTTGCGCTTCTGGGTTTTAACTTTCCCAGGGATGCCATAATCTGCTGCCTTTCCCCTGGGGTAAAAGGCTTATAGGTTGCTTTTGGTTGTGCTAACGTCCCTCCTCTGGTGACTGGCGCTAGATTATAATTTTTTATGTCTCCTTCTGATACTGGAGCGGTTGTATGTTTCTGCACTGACTCGTATGAGCGCCGAGGGTCCGTTTCCTCTGATCTCTGCGTTATCTCCACAGTGTGGCTTCTGTGTTCTAATTCCCTCACTCTCTCCTGCAATACCTTAATTTGTTCTGTCTCTTTGTGTCTCTCCTCCATGGAGGCATTTACCTTCTCAATTAGTCCAGCTAACTGGGTCACTAACATTACTCCCATTACTTTTGTTTTGTCCCGTTTAACTCCGTCTACCCACTTTCTTTGATCTTCTAAAGTTTGTGATGCGTTCCACCCGTTCCGTTTCATCTTTGCAACAATCGCTTCTCTGGCTAACAGATACTTCAAAATGAGAGCTACTGCAGTTTCTCCCTCAATAACGTGGTCTGCCATTTTTCTGTCTAGCAGTCCTGCAACCCCCGTATGCTGGTTCCAACAGTAAAAGTGCCCCAACTCTCTCTCTTATCTCCTGTCACTGATACTGCTCCAGCACCGTCTGTATTGCTGTAGGGTCTCGTAGTGGGGTCCCAGTGAGTCTCTTCCCCTGTGCTCCCCCAACTATTCCTGACACCTCACGCTTGGTCTATTTTGTGTTGTCTTATTGGGATAGATAGATAGATACCCTACAGTGCAGAAAGAGGCCCTTCGGCCCATCGAGTCTGCACCGACCACAGTCCCACCCAGGCCCTATCCCCATATCCCACCCACTAATCCCTCTAACCTAAACATCTCAGGACTCGAAGGGGCAATTTTAGCATGGCCAATCAACCTAACCTGCACATCTTTGGACGGTGGGAGGAAACCGGAGCACCCAGAGGAAACCCACGCAGACACGAGGAGAATGTGCAAACTCCACACAGACAGTGACCCAAGCCAGGAATCGAACCCAGGTCCCTGGAGCTGTGAAGCAGCAGTGCTAACCACTGTGCTACCGTGCCGCCCTGTGATGCGTTCCACCTGTTCCGTTTCATCTTTGCAACAATCGCTTCTCTGGCTAACAGATACTTCAAAATATGGGCTGGTATGTGTGCTGGTTTTTTTTAATGGGTTTGTCGGCCCCTGTCCCCAGCCCTTTTAAGTACAACGCCTCCTGCTTGGCCACCACCTCCACTAGCAAGGTTGATCCGTTACCTCAAAACCTGGTACCCTGCTATGGACTGTGGTGTTCCCTACAGACGAACAAGGTTATCAAACTCCGCCCGGGTCCCTAATGGATCCTCCGTCGTCGTGTCTCTTGGTCAGGATGGATCGGGTCCCCTTTTCCTCAACACTTACACATATGTATCTGTTATCAAAGCCCCTGTTATAATTAGTAACTGTATCGACTCTGAGGTTGTTCGTCCCTTCAGAGTCTGTGTTGTTACCCGATTTACACTGTCCGTGCCTTGCACCCTGAGTGCCTGTGCCTCTTAGCGCCCGCTTCAAAACCCAACCTTAGCGTGGGAAATTTCTCCTCTTAACGTCCAGTTTAGGGTAGGGCACCTTGAGTCAAGCACTCCCTTGTCCTATTGCCTTGGCACAGACAGCGGTTTCGTTTACAATCCTGGGTTAGTTACACCAATTAGTTCTGCATGCGGTTCTTATCTTTATATTAGTCATAATTCCTTATTCCCGTTATCAAATAGCCCAAAACCTGTTATCTTTACCTCTGGTCCTCTATTCCTATTAAAGTTACTTACCTTCTTCCACGCGGTCGTTCTGACCTGTACCTTCAATTTAAAAACTTAGGCAAGAGTATAGAGTTCTACAAGACAACAATATTTAACACAGACAAACCCTAACCCTTAAAGGTACCTCACTTTGAACGGAGACTTGTACTCGCCCTTGACTGCTCTGGATTTTTATCAGATTCGTTTAAATTTGATCCCGGCTTCCAGACCGTGGCCACCAGTCAGAAGTCAGATATCAAATCCTGAGCCGACTACGCCATTTGTTGTAGGGAAAAATCCCTTGTACCAGTGCATTCAAAGAAGTCGAGTCGCAAGGCAACGTTCAAAGTGTTTTTCTTTATTGTACAATTACTGGGATCCCAGGGAGAACAGCGTAACCAGCTCAAAAACAGTGGCTTGGCCACGTTGCTCTCAATCCTTTCACATCAGCTCTGGATCTTTATAGGGATCCAAATTCGAGCGGGAACATTTGATTATGCATTTTTACAATATGTATAAAGTGGTCTGTCAGGTCAGGAAGTTCTCTGGGAGGCTTGTCAATTTGCATTTGTATGGTGTGTGTTTGTGTTAATGGGACTACCTGTTCTTGCCCCGGTGTTTTAATGTGTTTCCCATTATCCCCTCTATGTGTCTCCTTATTTGAATTGACCTCATTGTTTTGTGTCTGTGTTCCCTGCTTGCGAGATTAGGTGTTAATGTCATTTTGTCCTGCTGTGTGTAGGGAGATTTAATCTAATCTTTTACTCCTTTTACCCTAGTTTGTTAAGTTTCTTTGCCTGCCTTGGCCATTTTATTCCTGTAATATTTTATTGATAGTCTGGTTATGCCATATAGCCCACTCTCGGTCTTGACTCGCAGATATCCCGATCTTCCTTGGCCAAAGGCAGGTTTAAAATGCAGCTTCGTGCTGTTGCTGGGCAGAATAAGGATCTTTTGTCGGCTTTGAAATTAAAGGTCCCTCAGCTGTGCAGAGGGGGATTTAAACGAATGTCCATTCGAGTGTTTCCCTCTGCATTGTGGGCACGTTATGAATGGTGCCAATCAGTCCAATAAATGAATATGTTTAATGAGGTGAATATTGATGAGATAATAAAAAATATGCCTTTTGGAAAATGGCCTACTTCAGGAGTTTGCACGTTCTCCCTGTGTCTGTGTGGGTTTCCTCCGGGTGCTCCGGTTTCCTCCCACATTCTGAAAGACGTGCTGGTTAGGTGCATTGACCCGAACAGGTGCCATACTTGGCGTCTAGGGGAATTTCACAGTAACTTCATTGCTGTGTTAATGTAAGCCTTACTTCTGACTAATAAATAAACTTTACTTTATCTATTCCCTTCATAATCTTATATGTTTCTATAAGATCTCCCTTCATTTTTCTGAATTCCAATGAGTATAGCCCCATATAGAAACATAGAAACCCTACAGTGCAGAAGGAGGCCATTCGGCCCATCGAGTCTGCACCGACCACAATCCCACCCAGGCCCTACCCCCACATATTTTACCCGCTAATCCCTCTAACCTACGCATCCCAGGACTCTAAGGGACAATTTTTAACCTGGCCAATCAACCTAACCCGCACATCTTTGGACTGTGGGAGGAAACCGGAGCGCCCGGAGGAAACCCACGCAGACACGAGGAGAATGTGCAAACTCCACACAGACAGTGACCCGAGCCGGGAATCGAACCCGGGACCCTGGAGCTGTGAAGCAGCAGTGCTAACCACTGTGCTACCGTATACTCAGTCTCTCCTCATAAGCCAACCCTCTCAACTCCGGAATCAACCTAGTGAATCTCCTCTGCACCCCCTCTAGTGCCAGTATATCCTTTCTCAAGTAAGAAGGCCAAAACTGTACACAGTACTCCAGGTGTGGCCTCACCAGCACCTTAGACAGCTGCAACATAACCTCGCTGTTTTTAAACTCCATCCCTCCAGCAATGAAGGACAAAATTCCATTTGCCTTCTTAATTACCTGCTGCACCTGCAAACCAACTCCTTGAGATTCCTGCACAAGGACACCCAGGTCCCTCTGCACAGCAGCATGCTGCAATTTTTTGCCATTTAAATAATAGTCCATTTTGCTGTTATTCCTACCAAAATGGATGACCTCACATTTACCAACATTGTACTCCATCTGCCAGACCCTCGCCCACTCACTTAGATTATCTATGTCCCTTTGCAGACTTTCAGCATCCTCTGCATACTTTGCTCTGCCACTCATCTTAGTGTCATCTGCGAATTGTGACACACTACACTTAGTCCCCAACTCCAAATCATCTATGTAAATCGTAAACAATTGCGATTCCAACACTGATTCCTGAAGCACACCACTAGTCACTGATCGCCAACCAGAAAAACACCCAATTACCCCCACTCTTTGCTTTCTGTTAGTTAACCAATCCTCTATCCATGCTAATACATTACCCATAACACCGTGCACCTTTATCTTATGTAGCAGTCTTTAGTGCGGCACCTTGTCAAATGCCTTCTGGAAATCCAGATGCACCACATCCACAGGTTCCCCATTGTCCACTGCACATGTAATGTTCTCAAAGAATTCCACCAAATTAGTCAAACATGACCCGCCCTTCATGAACCCATGCTGCGTCTTACCAATGGGACAATTTATATCCAAATGTCTCGCTATTTCTTCCTTGATGATAGATTCAAGCATTTTCCCTACTACAGAAGTTAAGGGAACAGGCCTATAGTTACCAACCTTTTGTCTACCTCCTTTTCTAAACAATGGCGTCACATTTGCTGTTTTCCAACCTGCAGGACTGGATCAAGGTGAGTGAAGTGGATTGGAGACCTCCTTTTCCAAAGACAGTGCTATAAAGCTACCGACACTGGTTCTTCTTGAGGTCTTGCTTCAGCGGGGTGCTGGTTTCTCCCTCTTCCATCTCGGAATCTGTGTCCTCATCATCCGGAGGGGCAGGCAGGGGGTTAACTTCCAGGCATGACTCAATGCTGGCAGTGGTCCGTCCCCATGGCTGGTAATGAGGCTTGCACTGGCACAGGCTCCCTACTCCTGAGATGGTCCAGGGGTCTGTCACAATCGACAATAAAACACTCCAGTCTGTCACAGTCAGTAATAAAACACTCCAGTCTGTCACAATCAGTAATAAAACACTCCGGTCTGTCACAATCGACAATAAAACACTCAGGTCTGTCACAATCAGTAATAAAACACTCCAGTCTGTCACAATCGACAATAAAACACTCCGGTCTGTCACAATCAGTAATAAAACACTCCAGTCTGTCACAATCAGTAATAAAACACTCCGGTCTGTCACAATCGACAATAAAACACTTCAGTCTGTCACAATCAGTAATAAAACACTCCGGTCTGTCACAATCGACAATAAAACACTCCAGTCTGTCACAATCAGTAATAAAACACTCCGGTCTGTCACAATCGACAATAAAACACTCCAGTCTGTCACAATCAGTAATAAAACACTCCAGTCTGTCACAATCAGTAATAAAACACTCCGGTCTGTCACAATCGACAATAAAACACTCCAGTCTGTCACAATCAGTAATAAAACACTCCGGTCTGTCACAATCGACAATAAAACACTCCAGTCTGTCACAATCAGTAATAAAACACTCCAGTCTGTCACAATCAGTAATAAAACACTCCGGTCTGTCACAATCAGTAATAAAACACTCCGGTCTGTCACAATCGACAATAAAACACTCCAGTCTGTCACAATCAGTAATAAAACACTCCAGTCTGTCACAATCAGTAATAAAACACTCCGGTCTGTCACAATCAGTAATAAAACACTCCGGTCTGTCACAATCAGTAATAAAACACTCCGGTCTGTCACAATCAGTAATAAAACACTCCGGTCTGTCACAATCAGTAATAAAACACTCCGGTCTGTCACAATCAGTAATAAAACACTCCGGTCTGTCACAATCGACAATAAAACACTCCGGTCTGTCACAATCAGTAATAAAACACTCCGGTCTGTCACAATCAGTAATAAAACACTCCGGTCTGTCACAATCGACAATAAAACACTCCAGTCTGTCACAATCAGTAATAAAACACTCCAGTCTGTCACAGTCATAAGAACATAAGAACATAAGAAATAGGAGCAGGAGTAGGCCATCTAGCCCCTTGAGCCTACCCCGCCATTCAATAAGATCATGGCTGATCTGAAGTGGATCAGTTCCATTTACCCGCCTGATCCCTATAACCCCTAATCAGTCAGTAATAAAACACTCCGGTCTGTCACAATCAGAAGTGAAACACTCTGGTCTGTTAGAAAGAATAATAAAACACTCCAGTCTGTGACATTCAATAATACAATGGCACAGTAGTTAGCAGCACTGCCTCACAGCGCCAGGCATCTGGATTTGATTTCCAGCTTGGGTCACGGTCTATGCAGAGTCTGCACGTTCTCTCGTGTCTGCGTGGGTTTCCTCTGGATGCTCTGGTTTCCTCCCACAGTCCGAAAGACGTGCTGGTTAGGGTGGATTGGCCATGCTGAATTCTCCCTCAGTGTACCCGAACAGGTGCCGGAGTGTATAGCGACTAGGGGATGTTCATCAAACCCAGATGCCTGGCGCTGTGAGGGCTTTTATCAAGTGGAAGAGCCGAGTGACCCCCAGATGGCAGAGGTCATTGTGGAGAGCCTGCAATCGATTCTCCTGCATACTGGCACATGTTCCATGCGACAGGGCATCCGAGGGCTCGTTGAGCTTCCCTGGACGATACATGATATCATAATTGTAGGTGGAGAGTTCGATTCTCCACCTCAAGATCTTATCATTCTTGATCTTACCCCGTAACGTGTTGTTGAACATGAACGCCACGGACCGCTGGTCCGTGAGCACAGTGAACCGTTTTCCCGCCAAGTAATGGCGCCAATGCCGGACGGCCTCCACAATGGCCTGGGCCTCCTTTTCCACCGCCGAATGTCGAATTTCAGGGCCTTGGAGGGTACGAGAAAAAAAGGCGACGGGCCTGCCCGCCTGGTTAAGTGTGGCGGCCAGGGCGAAATCAGATGCATCACTCTCCACCTGGAAGGGGATGGACTCATCGATAGCGTGCATCGTGGCTTTCGCGATGTCGGCTTTTATTCTTGCAAAGGCTAAGCGAGCCTCTGTTGCTAGGGGAAAAGAGGTAGACTTGATGAGCGGACGGGCTTTGTCCGCGTAATTGGGAACCCACTGTGCGTAGTATGAGAAGAAGCCTAAGCATCTTCTCAGTGCTTTGACGCTAGTGGGCAGGGGAAGTTCGAGGAGAGGACGCATGCTGTCTGGTTCAGGGCCAAGGACCACGTTTTCCACCACGTATCCGAGGATAGCTAAGCGGCGCGTGCGAAATACACACTTCTCCCTGTTGTAGGTCAGATTCAGGCGAGATGCAGTGCGTAAGAATCTAAGAAGATTGGCATCATGGTCCTGCTGGTCATGGCCGCAGATGGTGACGTTATCCAGGCACGGGAAGGTAGCCCACAGTCCGTTCTGGTCCACCATTCGGTCCATAGCACGCTGGAAGACCGAGACCCCATTCGTGACACCAAAAGGAACCCTTAAAAAATGGTACAGGCGACCATCCGCCTCAAAGGCCGTGTATTGTCGGTCCTCTGGGCGAATGGGGAGCTGGTGGTAAGCAGATTTTAAGTCAATGGTGGAGAACACCCGGTACTGCGCAATCTGATTGACCATGTCAGATATGCGCGGGAGGGGATACGCATCCAGCTGCGTGTATCTGTTAATGGTCTGACTATAGTCTATGACCATCCGGGGTTTGTTCCCATTCTTAACCACCACGACTTGCGCTCTCCAAGGACTAGCGCTAGGTTGGATGATCCCTTCCTTGAGGAGCCGCTGAACTTCAGATCAAATGAAGATCCGATCCTCAGCGCTGTAACGCCTGCTCTTTGTTGCGATGGGCTTGCAGCCTGGCACGAGATTCTGGAATAGGGAGGGTGTGGTAATCCTAAGCGTTGAGAGACTACATGTGGAGCGCGTTGGGCAATTTAGAGGCTGTGGGTCTCCCACTGAAAGCAGAGTGAGTGGCCCACCGTACTGCAGGGTTACACTCTTCAAGTGGACCATAAAATCTAGTCCTAGGAGTATTGGCGTGCAAAGGTGCGGTAACACAAGGAGCTTGAAGTTCTCGTAAACCGTGCCCTGCACCGTCAGATTGACCACGCAACTCCCTAGCACGGTGACAGACCGGGACCTTGACGCCATCGAAATTGTCTGCTTGACAGTCCGAATCTGGAGACCACACCGCTTCACGGTGTCTGGGTGAATGAAGCTCTCCGTGCTCCCGCTGTCAAACAAACAATAAATCGGGCGTTTGTTTACCTGTATGTCCATCATGGACTTGTCGAGTCTGTGAGGCTTGGCCTGGTCCAGGATGATCGACGCAACCGTTGGTTCGTGGGCGCAACTGCAGGCAGCTGAGATGGTTGATGACGACCCCTGCTGGTCATTCGCGGTCGGTGCCGACCAACATGGCTGCCCCCATAGGTCGCACGTGGACGATGGCGCTAAAACCTGCGGCCCCTGCAGGTCGCACGTGTCTTGCGACTCCGTCATTCGGAATGGCGACGTCCTGGAATCGCACGTGGTAGAAGACCTTGAAGATGCAGAAGACAAGGAGGCCGGCTCCGGGGAGTCACACGCCGCACTGCTGTTCTTGGATGGAAGTTTGGACTGGCATACCTTGGAAGTGCCCCTTCTTGCCGCAGGCGGAGCACAACACCGCTTTAGCTGGACATCGCGGCCGAGGGTGTTTCACCCCCCCACAGAAGTAACACCGCGGGCCACCTGGAGCTGCTGCCGTCGTCAGGTCCGAGGCTGGGAACGCAATCGCGCAGTTTTTTGGTCCCGCTGAATGAAGTGGGGTCTGTGACTGCCCCTGCCACGCTGTCTCCACGTGGTCGTCGGGGTACATCGCCAGACTTTTGGAGGCCGTTTCTAGAGCGTCAGCTAACTCTATGGATTTAGTGAGATCGAGGTTACCTTGCTCCAACAGCCGAAGGCGGATGTACGACGAGCCAATTCCCGCCACGAACGCATCTCGAGCTAGGTTGTTCATGTACTGGTCTGCCGATAATGCCTTGCAGTTGCAGGCTCTGGCTAGCTGTTGAAGCTCGCACGCGTACTGTTCCGTCATTTCGCCGGGCTGCCGCCATCGAGTGGCTAGAAGGTATCGAGCATGCATCTCATTTGGCGGTTTGTTGTATCGCTTCTTGAGAAGCTCGAGGGCCCCTTTGTAGTCGGTGGCCCCACGGATCGCTAGGTATACAGCGTCGCTTACCCTCGCGTGGAGGACCCGGAGTCTGTCAGCGTCGATGGTGACCGCTGTGGAGGCGTCGAGATAATCCTGGAAACACTTCAACCAGTGGTCGAAAGTGTTCGATGCTCCCGCCGCACGTGGGTCCAACGTAAGCCGTTCGGGTTTAAGCATTTGCTCCATGTTTTCTTTGTCGTTTTTTTTTCTCAAAAAAAAAGAATTTATTTGTTGACAATAAAATTGATGCGCGATAAATCACACGAGAGGCGTGATGTACTCGGGAAATAAAGGCTTTTATTGCCAACAATAACAGAGCTACCATATACAGTACACGATCCCAGACTAAAGGGTCACCAGGCAGAGCAGTGACCTTTATACCTCTCCCAGGAGGCGGAGCCGACTGGGGTGTACCATAACAACTATACTAACAGGTAGAACAGCCCAACCCTAACCCCAACAGTAACATATATACAGACTCATAGTACTGGCCAGACCATGGCTCAGCACTACCTGGTGGGAACCAACAATGGTTCACCACACTCCCATGTGCGTCTTTTATCTCCATTATCAAACTGGTTACATCCAGTTTCAACATCAGGTCTGTTATTGGTGTAACTGTCTCTCTTTAAGTGCCTTTTTGTACCATTTGCTCGAGCATGCAGCTGAGCTCCAATGGATCCTCTATTCTGTGTGTTATGGCACTCTGATTTGAATGGAAAAAGTGGTGGGGAATGATTGCTTCCTGAAAACCTTTTTAATGTTGTTACCATTTGATCAAAGAGGGGCTCTGTTCCCTTAAATTGTACTCCTGTCATTACCAGAAGGCTATCCAACTGAGACAGACATACACAGTCCAACAACTTAAAGGCCAATGCCGCATCTGGAATTTAAACCTCATTAGTTTGTTACGGCCTTTATCGAATTCCATGATATATTCCTCCATGGACTGGTTTTCTTGTCTTCTAATCCTGTCACAAATAATCCACCCTTCATAATTCTCGAAAAGCTCATTTTTTTGATAAAACGTATCTAGATATTACAACAGGGCTGTAAACTTTCTTCTTTATTTAGGTCATCTGCACTCCAGTCAGAAAACACTTTGCTCATTATCTTACCTCGAGCCGGCAGTGACAAAGCTAAGGCCATATCTTGCTTTTTCCTCGGTATTGTAACATGGGTCCACATTTCCACTTCTGCCTTCCATTGTCAGTATAGTTTGGCATCCGAATAGACAGGGGGACAATCAAACGGCGTAAGTTTACTTTTATCTTCTGGCAAGGTTGTACCCTGAGTCTGCAGCACCAGTTCAGGCCTTACAAAACAAACACCAAGCTACGATGAGTTTTCCTCTGCTACCAATGTTCATCCGGCAGTAAGAATACTCCAGTAACAAGCGATAAAAGAACTAACTTCACAAAGTAAATCAAAGAAGAGGTTTATTAAAGAAACTTCATTACACCACCACTTGGGACATGCCCTGGGCCACAAATGCTCCCCACAATCCCCGTCTGCTTTCTATTCAGACTGGGAGGGGGTGAAGCAGAATGCGAGGGGAATGAAGCATTTGGTCAAGAGAATCCACATGGTATCCCTCCTGTGTGCCTCCCCCAACCCACCTTCATCACTGTATGTGTGAAGAATATTTCCTGACATCAGCCCTCAACTTACCTCCTGCCAATCTGTACACACTTGCAGCAGTTGTGATTGAATTTAGGCCAGTGCTCTGGGAGAAACTGTCCTATTACATTTCCTGACATATATCTCTCCTTGATCGAATCAGTGGAAAACAGAAAGTTCGGTTGAGAATTTGAGTTTAAAGTACCTGTAGTTAGTGGTATTGTGCTTTTTGACTTCAGGTATGATTCCCTAAGGCACTGTTTATTTAGTCGTGTTTTTTTTTACTTGGAGATTGCAACAAGGGCTTCTTGTAACTTCTCAGAAATGAAGGAAATGAACCATTTGTCCTGATAAGGAGGACAACTAATTAACATTTGTAAGTTATAAATATCTAAATGTGAGAGGTTAACTTTGTAAATTCCTCCGTTAAACAACATTCCTTTTTGCATGTGGGTTCCTGATGCTGTGTTGCTGTTGAAAACACGAGAATGTAGCAGACTGCATTCCTTTTTTCATACAAACACTTTTTGCTTCCAATATTCTTCCAACATCCCTGAGAAATGTTTTGTTACAAGAAAAATTGAACCTCTTTCCATTTCTTGCAGGGATGAACAAGTTTAAGGAAATTCTTCTTTGAGGGAAGTGCTTCTTTTGTTTGAATTCACAGAATCACAGACTAGTTACAACACGGAAGGGGCCATTCAGCCCATCGTGTCTGCACCAGCTCTCCAAAGGAGCAAATTATTTAGTGCCACTTCCTTCTTATCCAGCACGCCCCCACCCCCCCCCCCCCATAACCCCACGCATTTGCCAAGGCTAATCCCCCTAACTTACATGTCCTTGAACACAAATCATCAATTTAGCATGGTCAAACCACCTAACCTGCACATCTTTGGACTGTGGGAGGAAACCAACACAGACAGTCACCCAAAGCAGGAATTGAACCCGGGTCCCTGGTGCTGTGAGGCAGCAGTGCTAACCACTGTGCCGCCCTGTTTAATTGTTTAAATTCACCATAAATCTCAATGATAACACAAAATCAGAATATCTCCCCATGGTGACAGAGCCAAAGTCCAAAGATATGCAGGTTAGGTGAACTGGCCATGCTAAATTGCGGTGTCGATGGTAGTCATGATGTGGAGATGCCGGCGTTGGACTGGGGTAAACACAGTAAGAGTTTAAACAACACCAGGTTAAAGTCCAACAGGTCTATTTGGTAGCAAATGCCATTAGCTTTCGGAGCGCTGCTCCTTCGTCAGATGGAGTGGATATCTGTTCTCAAACAGGGCACAGAGACACAAAATCAAGTTACAGAATACTGATTAGAATGCGAATCTCTACAGCCAACCAGGTCTTAAAGATACAGACAATGTGAGTGGAGGGAGCATTAAGCACAGGTTGGGCTATTTAATTAAAGGTCACGGTTTACAACAAAAGGGGAAGTTTGTGGATTACTAGGAGACAGCTCGGTGGGGCAGTCACATAAATCAAGCCCAACGTGACCGGGCATTCGGCCTCTGATCTTCAGGTAAGCGTTCTTCAAGGCGGCCTTCACGACACACGACAACGCAGAGTCGCTGAGCAGAAACTGATAGCCAAGTTCCGCACACATGAGGATGGCCTAAACCGGGATTTTGGATTTATGTCACACTATCAGTAACCCCCACAGCTTGCCTCCTGGACTTGCAGAATCTCACTGGCTGTCCTGTCTGGAGACAATACACATCTCTTTAACCTGTGCTTAATGCTCCCTCCACTCACATTGTCTGTATCTTTAAGACCTGGTTGGCTGTCGAGATTCGCATTCTAATCAGTATTCTGTAACTTGATTTTGTGTCTCTGAATGCACTGTTGAGAACAGATATCCACTCCATCTGACGAAGGAGCAGCGCTCCGAAAGCTAATGGCATTTGCTACCAAATAAACCTGTTGGACTTTAACCTGGTGTTGTTAAAACTCTTACTGTGCTAAATTGCCCCATAGTGTCCCAAGATGTGTAGGTCAGGGGGATTAGTGGGATAACGACGTGGGGTTACAGAGACAAGGTCTACGAGGGATTTTTGTTGGAGAGACATTGCAGGCTCAATGAGCCCAATGGCCTCTTTCTGCACTGTATAATTTGAAGAAGGAATGTCAAATAGTTGGAGCTGGGAAGAATCCCTCAATGTCCATACAGGCAAATGTAAAGATGTGAACTGTCCTGTTGAGTAATCTCAGCTCTGGATGTCCCTGTTCATCAATGTAACTCAAATAGAACCACAGAAAAATTACCGCACAGAAGCCATTTGGCCCATCTTGTCCATGCCACCCTGAGACACCTCGGTGCCCTTTCTAATTCCATCTTTCTGCATCCGGCCCATAGCCCTGTCGCTTATGTTAAGGCTCAGACCAGCAACTCCAAGGTATATTGTACAGTTAGCCGAGGCTTCAACTTCTGCATTTGATTTTGGCAATTGGGTGAGCATGAGGTGTTTACTCCAGGTATGATTCAAGTGACCCACTAGGAAGCTTTTACCAAAACAAACTTTAAGAACATAGTTAGAATATAACAAAAGGAATTAGCGTAACCTTTACCAATTAAAATACTCAGACGTGGCAAAGTATAATCCTTAACAACTAGTTAAGTTGTTCCAATTCAAAGCAATATCCCATAGACATACACCCTTCTTCAGAATTAGTTAGCACAAAACCTCCATGTGAAGCTGGATTTTCAGTTTTTTAACACTTCTGGACAGAGTTCCAGACAGCCGTTTCCAGAACAGAAACCCTTAGTGAATGATCTCATACAGCAGAATCTCCAAAAAAGAGACTTACCCCCTGACAAATTATAGTCTTTAACTTCAGAGAGGGGAAAAGAGAGGCACTGCTCTCTCTCAACTTGAAAAGCAGCCACTTGAATATTCTGTGTAAGCCCAGCTTCCCTGTCACATGACAATATCTGCCAATCAAGCTGCACTCTGCAAAATCCCAGGGGAAAACAGCAGAACAGCATTGGTTCAGATTAAAACCAACATTCTAGCCATTAGAAGCAATTATGCTGCTGCAGCAACAATACAGGATGTTGGTAAATACAATGGCTCAGAGTGCATAAAACTGCTACAACAGGTCTTGCACAAGAACATGGCTCAGATACATTTCTTAAAGGCACAGTATCGTCACACTTACAGCATTTAAGGTACAGATCCAGGTACTTTTTAAAAAGAGTTTAGGGTCTCTGCCTTCACCACCAACTCGGGCAGCGAATTCCAGACACCCACCATCCTTTGCATGAAGAAGTTCTTCCTCATATTTCCTCTACACTTTCTGCCAGTTATGTTGAATCTATGTCCCCTGGTTCTAGAATTCAAGGAAACAATTTTATTCTGTCCACTCTATCTCTTCCCCTCATAATTCTGTACACCTCAATCAAGTCACCCCTCAGCCTTCTTTGTTCCAAGGAAAATAACTCCAAACTATCCAATCTCTCCTCACAGCTACACTTTTCTAGCTCCTCGGCACTCTCTCCAAAGCAATTATGTCCTTCCTGTAGTGTGGTGACCAGAACTGCACACAATACTCCAGTTATGGCCTCACCAGTGTTTTATACAATTCCAACATATCTTTACTTTTATATTCTATACCTTTGCTAATGGAGTAAACGTCCTGTCCCTGTAGTATTAGGTCATGTTTTTAATTGCAGCTGATTGGTGACTCTCAGTAATCAGAGAAAGTTAGCAGATATAAAATCTGGGAGAGTGTCACAAGAACAAAGATCAAACCTCACTGTGATCTTTGAAGAATGATAAAGTAAGATTTAAATTCACATATTTGAGTTATAACAGAACTCTACCCCTGATGCATCACTTTCTCTGGGAATGCACAATGTAACTAGTAAATCGGGTGGCACAGTGGCACTACTGCTTCACAGCTCCAGGGACCTGGGTTCAATTCCCGGTTTGGGTCACTGCCTGTGCAGAGTTTGCACATTCTCTCCGTGTCTGCGTGGGTTTCCTCCGGGTGCTCCAGTTTCCTCCCACAATTTGAAAGACGTGCTGGTTAGGTGCATTGACCAGAACAGGCGCTGGAGTGTGGCAACTAGGGGAATTTCACAGTAACTTCATTGCAGTGTTAATGTAAGCCTTACTTGTGACTAATAAATAAACTAACTTTAACATTAAATTGGACGAGTAAGGAGATAAGGATGAAGGAGGGAAGTGATGAAATGATTGAAGATAGCTGTTGCCAGTGATCAAAACCATCAGAGGACCACAAGACCTGTATGATGGAACGATTGAGGAGATAACTTCACTGGGGAATTGATAGAATGGGTGAGGTTGAGTAGGTGCAGGAGTGTGAAGATGTCAGAAGAAGAAAGCTCAGTGAGTAAGTCATTGTGGACCTTTGGAGGAATTCAGAACAAGGAATTTAAGATGCTCAAATAAGGAGAAGATGCTGAATTAAGTGGACATGTTGCGACAAGCCTTAATGGTGAAGATCACATTGCTGCCAATTGGATGAGAATGTAGCAAGAATACTTCAGTTGCTTTCTTTTCTAATTGATACAGGTGACACTCTCAGTTACCATAATAATACATCTTTCTCCACCAAATGACAGAGAATCCTATCCCTGGAATTGTATAGTGAGGTTACACTGGTCCCTGTTGCACGTCATAGCTCAAACCACATGGGTTGCTCCTCAGAGGAGATCACACTTCAAATGATAAATGGGATCAACTGGAGAAACAGAGGGGCAATTATAGGGCAGACATCAGCGGTGGGCAAATCTTTAGAAACAATAATTTGGAACAAACTGAATTAACATTTGGAAGAGTGTGGCTTAATCAATGAAAGCCAGCTGTCATAAATGTTTTCATCACAGAAAATGGATCAAAGGCCTAAGAAGATTCTGGAAAAATTTCTTACCAAAGAGAAATGGGAGCTATGTGACATGGCCTCTGGTTTGTGGAACCAGTAATATCACCTTGCTGAAATGCAAAGTCTCAGTCTGCCTTTTTTATTATCTAAGTAGCAGCCTCACAGACAAGGAGCTCTGGCCCATAGCGGAAGCCTGGTCCCATCTATACTACTTCTGCTGAAAATTCTGTACCATTCCCGACAAGACTTATTCATCTGTGTATGCCTATCTAATTGCGTGAAGTCAACACCACCGGAAAATTGAATATATGGCATTAGTTTCCAGCCCACCAATCTCCATGAAGGATACCTCAATTGACTTTGAGTCTGGACTCTGGAATTCATGTGAAAGAATATTTTGTTTCTCTGTGGTCTCTGCACTGTGTGTCTTTCTTTTCTCTCCCTCTTTTACTGCATGAGTGCAAATTAATCAATAGAGTTATTTAAGTTTATGAAAGGCTTTTAAAAGATAGATTGAAATATTGGGCGGAAGTTTATCAGCACATCTGCCCGAGATTCGTAAGATCCCGCCCATGGCCAACGAAGAATGGTGTTCTCCGGAATTGGGGCAGGCGAGCCGGTAAAATTCCAACCAATGTTTTCAATTTGTGGGGGAAATTGTAACTGAAGGCCATATGTGTAAGATAGTCACTAATAAATCCAATAAGAAATTCAAGAAAAGCTTCCTTACGCAGAGGGTGTTTAGAAAGTGGAACTCACTATTAAAGGGGGCTTTTGATGCAAATTGCAAAATTGCAATTACATGGAATCTGTAGAAGCACAAAGAGGAAAGGAATTGAAGAATATGCTTGTGTCTGAACCATGTCCTTCTCATGCACCTTCCAGACATATTTCGTTTTCTAAACCAGAGAGTTTTCGTTCTCCACTTGTGCCTGTTTGAGATCTGAGTTCTCACTATCAGTGCTGTTTTAATTAAACGTATAAACAATCTGTTTGGTCTAAAGTTGGTATTGAACCCTCTTTAGGTGTCACTAATTGTTACAATATGGGTTATCCCAGCACATTTCAGTCAGGTTTACAGCAGAAAAGAGTTTCCTCAAGCAAATCAGCTTAGAAACTTGCAAATTTCTGCATGTGGTCAACAACTGATCATGTCATGAGAATATGAACTACCCTTTTATCACACAATCATGTAACCATGAGACCACATTAGCTGCTCCCCTCCATTGGCTGTTCAGGAAGCAGTAAATATCACACAATTGGACCAGAGACTAAAAGTAATATTCCAATTTATTTACAAGTAAGAAATTACAGACATCCACAGCAAGTAACATTACAATACTTGATTTACATAATACTTAAACCATTCCAGGGTAATAAAGTATCCAAAATCTTGGCATAATGGAATCTGGTCATAACGATCAGTTTGTTCCATAATCCAAGTAATCGCTATAACTGGTTTACAGTTCGTTGTCACTTCAAACAGCTTTTCAATTAGCTGCTCAGTCTTTCCTTTCAGCCTCTCCACTTAAAACAGTGATTTAAAGATCAGTCCACATTCAGCTTAGTTTAGTCCCATTCACAATGGGATTGTGTGACCAGTGTCACTGAACAGCACTGCCTAGCAGTTTAGTAAAGTATAAAATTGTCAACTTCATCCTGGATGCTCAGCAGGAATGTCAGACCAGACATTGTGTACTTTATGCTGCAGCTACTCAGCTTTGTGCAGGCCTTGCTGTGAATTCTCATGCAGCAGTGGGTGGAGTCCTCTTTCTCTGTAACCTGCTGCACTCGTTATGATCACTGCAGGCGGCATACATTCTGCAGAGACCATAGAGTGCCTCATTCATAGTTTCAAATACGCTGCATAAAACCAACACTGTTAAGACCAACAGATGAATGGAACAAGAAGGAGTGTCTTTCTTCACACAAATCAAAACTCATTTCATAGTTAATGAAAGATTGACAATGATACAGTCTATCATCCAGAGGATGTACTTAATTTTCAGGAGCTGCCTTCGTGTCTGGGGGAAGAAAGCATAGCAGCACAGGAATGGTGGCAGCAGCAAACAGCAGCACCTGAACATCCAAGAGACATACAGCAGTGACACCTGCACACTGGAGCACTGCACGGTCAGTGAGCATTGCACAGTCAGTGGGGAGCGTCACATTGAGCCTGGGGCAAGACGTGGGGAGTATCTCATTGACCCTAGGGCAGGGAGTGGGGAGTATCTCACGCACCCAGGGGCAAGACGTGGGGAGTATCTCATTGAGCCTGGGGCAGGGAGTGGGGAGTATCTCATTGACCCTGGGGCAGGGGGTGGGGAGTATCTCATTGACCCTGGGACAGGGGGTGGGGAGTATCTCATTGGCCCTGGGGCAGGGAGTGGGGAATATCTCACTACCCTGGGGCAGGGGGTGAGGAATATCTCACTGACCCTGGGGTGGGGAGTGGGGAATATCTCACTACCCTGGGGCAGGGAGTGGGGAGTATCTCACTGACCCTGGGGTGGGGAGTGGGGAGTATCCCACTGACCCTGGGGCGGGGAGTGGGGAATATCTCATTACCCTGGGGCAGGGGGTGGGGAATATCTCACTGACCCTGGGGCAGGGAGTGGGGAGTATCTCACTGACCCTGGGGTGGGGAGTGGGGAATATCTCACTACCCTGGGGCAGGGAGTGGGGAGTATCTCACTGACCCTGGGGTGGGGAGTGGGGAGTATCTCACTGACCCTGGGGCAGGGGGTGGGGAGTATCTCACTGACCCTGGGGCAGGGGGTGGGGAGTATCTCACTGACCCTGGGGCAGGGGGTGGGGAGTATCTCACTGACCCTGGGGCAGGGGGTGGGGAGTATCTCACTGACCCTGGGGCAGGGGGTGGGGAGTATCTCACTGACCCTGGGGCCGGGGATGGGGAGTATCTCACTGACCCTGGGGCAGGGAGTGGAGTATCCCACTGTCCCTGGGGCAGGGGGTGGGGAGTATCTCACTGACCCTGGGGTGGGGAGTGGGGAGTATCTCACTGACCCTGGGGTGGGGAGTGGGGAGTATCTCACTGACCCTGGGGCAGGGGGTGGGGAATATCTCACTGACCCTGGAAAAATTAGCAAAAACAAATGTGGGTCCAATACAGGAGTGCCAGGGGAATTTACAATGGAGAATATGGAATGGCAGAAAAACTAAACAATTTTTTTTGTGCATGTCTTCAAGGAGGAAGATACAAAAAAGCTCCCAGGAATATTAGGGAACCCAGCAAATTTTGAAAAAAAAAATTAAATTATGTTACTAATACAAAGGAGGAAGTGTTAGGTTTGTTAGAGAATATAAAGACTGACAAATCCCCAGGGCCTGATGGAATCTATCCAAGGCTGCTCAGGGAGACGAGAGGTGAAATAGTTGGGCCTCTGACGCAAATCTTTGTCTCGTCACTGGACACAGGTGAGGTCCCAGAGGATTGGAGGATAGCCAATGTGGTCCCGTTATTTAAGAAGGGTAGGAAGGATAACCCGGGTAATTATAGGCCGGTGAGCTTGACGTCCGTGGTGGGGAAGTTGTTGGAGAAGATACTTAAAGATAGGATGTATGCGCATTTAGAAAGGAATAAACTCATTAACGATAGTCAACATGGTTTTGTGAGAGGGAGGTCATGCCTCACGAACCTGGTGGTGTTTTTTGAAGAAGTGACCAAAATGGTTGACGAAGGAAGGGCCGTGGATGTTGTCTATATGGACTTTAGTAAAGCGTTTGACAAAGTCCCTCATGGTAGGCTAGTGAAAAAGGTTGGATCCCATGGGATAAAGGGGGAGGTGGCTAGATGGGTGGAGAACTGGCTTGGTCATAGAAGACAGAGGGTGGTAGTGGAAGGGTCTTTTTCCGGCTGGAGGCCTGTGACTAGTGGTGTACCGCAGGGCTCTGTATTGGGACCTCTGCTGTTTGTGATTTATATAAATGATCTGGAAGAAGGAGTAACTGGGGTGATCAGTAAGTTTGCGGACGACACAAAACTGGCAGGACTTGCAGATAGTGAGGAACATTGTCAGAGGCTACAGAAGGATATAGATAGGCTGGAAATTTGGGCAAGGAAATGGCAGATGGAGTTCAATCCTGATAAATGCGAAGTGATGCATTTTGGTGGGAATAATGTAGGGAGGAGCTACACGATAAATGGAAGAACCATAAAGGGTGTAGAGACGCAGAGGGACCTGGGTGTGCAAGTCCACAGATCTTTGAAGGTGACGTCACAGGTGGAGAAGGTGGTGAAGAAGGCATATGGCATGCTTGCCTTTATAGGACGGGGCATAGAGTATAAAAGTTGGGGTCTGATGTTGCAGATGTATAGAACGTTGGTTCGGCCGCATTTGGAATACTGCGTCCAGTTCTGGTCGCCACACTACCAGAAGGACGTGGAGGCTTTGGAGAGAGTACAGAGGAGGTTTACCAGGATGTTGCCTGGTATGGAGGGGCTTGGTTATGAGGAGAGATTGGGGAAACTGGGGTTGTTCTCCTTGGAAAGACGGAGGATGAGGGGAGACTTAATAGAGGTGTATAAAATTATGAAAGGCATAGATAGGGTGAACGGTGGGAAGCTTTTCCCCGGGTCGGTGGTGACGTTCACGAGGGGTCATAGGTTCAAGGTGAAGGGGGGGAGGTTTAACACAGATATCAGAAGGACATATTTCACACAGAGGGTCGTGGGGGCCTGGAATGTGTTGCCGGGCAAGGTGGTGGAGGCGGACACACTGGGAACGTTTAAGACTTATCTAGACAGCTATATGAACGGAGTGGGAATGGAGGGATACAAAAGAGTGGTCTAGTTTGGACCAGGGAGCGGCGCGGGCTAATTGTTCCTGGTTTCTCGTTTCAAGGCTTCATTCTACGATCATCTTGCTGGTGCCAGTACAGAGTGAGACTGCGGATAGTTGGGAACCTGTCTCGGGGGCAGGGGATTCATATGGTGTTCGTGGAAGTGGAAATGACTAGGGTTGGGAAGCATTTTCCGATCGGGGCCATTGTGATCTCCTGGACTCGTTTCGATCGCCTCAGGGGGTCGGAGAGGAATTTCCCAGATTTTTTTTTTCCCCATATTGGCCCTGGGGTTTTTCACTCTGGGTTTTCGCCTCTCCCTGGAGATCACATGGTCTGGAATGGGGGGGTGGGGGTAAGTTAATAGGTTGTAATGAACAAAGCATCGTAGCTGTGAGGGACAGCTCGGTGGATAGGATATTGGTATGTAGATAGGCTGGAAAATTGGGTGGGGATCCTGGATTCAGGATTCAATCCTGGACCGGGGAGCGGCGCGGGCTTGGAGGGCCGAAGGGCCTGTTCCTGTGCTGTATTGTTCTTTGTTCTTTGTTCTTTGTTCAGTGTTCAAAAACAGGGGGTTTTGTTGTGCAGTGGGTAGTGCCCCTATTCTTCAGCAAGAGCTCTGGGTTAAAGTCACACATGCACAAGTCAGTGAAGGTGTGTGCATCGTGTGGTCAAACAGATTAATTGTAAGCCTGAAAATTCTTCCAAAACAACTGACGACTGGTGATAAGAGCACGAGTTTCCTGGACAGCCATGCTGCCAAAGACAATGGCAAACCACGGTAGTAATTTGCAAAACAAAATCATGGACCAATCCAATGGAAGCCCGTCGTTGTCAATGTCCTCTTAGGCCATGGAAGAAGACGAATACTCAAAAAACCTTTGGGATTGAAAGTTGTTAATTCCCCAGACCAGATGAGCTACATCCCAGAGTGTTGGAGTTGGCTATAGCGATAGTGAATGCATCGGTAATTATCTTTCCAAATTCTATTGATTCTGGACAGGTTCCTGAAGACTTGAAAGTAGCAAATGTATCCCCACTATTTAAGGAAGGAGAGAGAGAAAATAGAAAACTACAGACCAGATAGTTTGATGTCACGATAAGGAAAATGTGAGAATTTATTATCAAGGAGATGATAACTGCTGGAGATGACTGGAAACGCTATAGTTCGAGTACTTTAGATGGGTCAGTTTTTGTCCAATGTGTGCAGGAGGGTTTCCTGACACAGTATGTAGATAGGTCAACAAGAGGCGAGGCCACATTGGATTTGGTACCGGGTAATGAATCAGGCCAGGTGTTAGATTTGAAGGTAGGTGAGCACTTTGGTGATAGTGACCACAATTCAGTTACGTTTACTTTAGCGATGGAAAGGGATAGGTATATACCGCAGGGCAAGAGTTATAGCTGGGGGAAAGGAAATTATGATGCGATTAGGCGAGATTTAGGATGCATAGGGTGGGGAAACTGCAGGGGATGGGCACAATTGAAATGTGGAGCTTGTTCAAGGAACAACTACTGCGTGTCCTTGATAAGTATGTACCTGTCAGGCAGGGAGGAAGTGGACGAGTGAGGGAACCATGGTTTACTAAAGAAGTTGAATCTCTTGTGAAGAGGAAGAAGGAGACTTCTGTAAAGATGAGATGTGAAGGCTCAGTTAGGGCGCTTGAGAGTTACAAGTCAGCCAGGAAGGACCTGAAGAGAGAGTTAAGAAGAGCCGGGAGGGGACATGAGAAGTCTTTGGCAGGTAGGATCAAAGAAAACCCTAAAGCTTTCTATAGGTATGTCAGGAATAAAAGAATGACTAGGGTAAGATTAGGGCCAGTCAAGGACAGTAGTGGGAAGTTGTGCGTGGAGTTCGAAGAGAATATTTTTCAAAAGCATTCACACAGGACAAAGACAATGTTGTTGAGGAGAATACTGAGATACAGGCTACTAGACGAGACGGGATTGAGGTTCATAAGGAGGAGGTGTTAGCAATTCTGGAAAGTGTGAAAATAGATAAGTCCCCTGGGCTGGATGGGATTTATCCTAGGATTCTCTGGGAAGCTAGGGAGGAAATTGCAGAGCCTTTGGCTTTGATCTTTATGTCGTCATTGTCTACAGGAATAGTGCCAGAAGACTGGAGGATAGCAAATGTTGTCCCCTTGTTCAAGGGGAGTAGAGACAACCCTGGTAATTATAGACCAGTGAGCCTTACTTCTGTTGTGGGCAAAGTTTTGGAAAGGATTATAAGAGATAGGATTTATAATCATCTAGAAAGGAACAATTTGATTAGGGATAGTCAATACAGTTTTGTGAAAGGTAGGTCGTGCCTCACAAACCTTATTGAGTTCTTTGAGAAGGTGACCAAAGAGGTGGATAAGGGTAAAGCAGTTGATGTGGTGTATATGGATTTCAGTAAAGTGTTTGAATCATAGAAACCCTACAGTGCAGAAAGAGGCCATTTGGCCCATCGAGTCTGCACCAACCACAATCCCACCCAGGCCCTACCCCCATATTCCTACATATTTACCCACTAATCCCTCTAACCTACACATCTCAGGACTCTAAGGGGCAATTTTTAGCATGGCCAATCAACCTAACCCGCACATCTTTGGACTGTGGGAAGAGACCGGAGCACCTGGAGGAAACCCACGCAGACACAAGGAGAATGTGCAAACTCCACATAGACAGTGACCCAAGCCGGGAATCGAACCCAGGTCCCTGGAGCTGTGAAGGAGCAGTGCTAACCACTGTGCTACCGTGCCACTTGATAAGGTTCCCCACAGTAGGCTACTGCAGAAAATACGGAGGCATGGGATTGAGGGCGATTTAGCGGTTTGGATCAGAAATTGGCTAGCTGTAAGAGGACAGAGGGTGGTGGTTGATGGGAAATGTTCATCCTGGAGTTCAGTTACTAGTGGTGTACCGCAAGGATGTTTTGGGGCCACTGCTGTTTGTCATTTTTATAAATGACCTGGATGAGGGCGTAGAAGAATGGGTTAGTAAATTTGCGGATGACACTAAAGTCGGTGGAGTTGTGGACAGTGCGGAAGGATGTTGCAGGTTACAGAGGGACATAGATAAGCTGCAGAGCTGGGCTGAGAGGTGGCAAATGGAGTTTAATGCGGAAAAGTGTGAGGTGATTCACTTTGGAAGGAGTAACAGGAATACAGAATACTGGGCTAATGGTAAGATACTTGGTAGTGTGGATGAGCAGAGAGATCTCGGTGTCCATGTGCATAGATCCCTGAAAGTTGGCACCCAGGTTGATAGGGTTGTTAAGAAGGCGTACGGTGTGTTAGCTTTTATTGGTAGAGGGATTGAGTTTCGGAGCCATGAGGTCATGCTGCAGTTGTACAAAACTCTGGTGCGGCCGCACTTGGGAGTATTGCGTACAGTTCTGGTCGCCACATTACAGGAAGGATGTGGAAGCGTTGGAAAGGGTGCAGAGGAGATTTACCAGGATGTTGCCTGGTATGGTGGGAAGGTCTTATGAGGAAAGGCTGAGGGACTTGAGGCTGCTTTCGTTAGAGAGAAGAAGGTTAAGAGGTGACTTGATAGAGGCATACAAGATGATCAGAGGATTAGATAGGGTGGATAGTGAGAGCCTTTTTCCTCGGATGGTGATGGCTAGCACGAGGGGACATAGCTTTAAATTCAGGGGTGATAGATATAGGACAGATGTTAGAGGTAGGTTCTTTACTCAGAGAGTGGTAAGGGTGTGGAATGCCCTGCCTGCAACAGTAGGTTAGAGGGGCTTTAGATTGGTTTCACAGGTCGGCGCAACATCGAGGGCCGAAGGGCCTGTACTGCGCTGTAATGTTCTATGTTCTAACTGGACACTTTGAAAATAGGAATATGATTGGGCAGAGTCAACATGGATTTATGAAAGTGAAATCATGGTTGACAAACCTGTTGGAGCTTTTCCCGAGGATGTTACTTGCAGCATAGATAAGGGAGAATCAGCGGAAGTGGTGGATTTGTGATAAGGTCCTGCACAGGTTAGTAAACAAAATAAGAGCACTTGGGATTAGGGGGAACGTACTGGCATGGATTCAGAGCTGGTAGCTGACAGAAAATAGAGAGTAGAAATAAATGGGTTGTTCTCAGGATGGCCGGCTGTGGCTAGTGGAGTACCTGCCACAAGGATCAGTGCTGGGGCTCCAGCTGTTCACAATCTATATCAATGATTTAATGTGGGGACCAAGTGTCATATTTCCAAATCTGCTGATGACACAAAACTAGGTGGGAATGTGAGTTGTGAGGAGGTTGCAAGGAGGTTTCAAGAGGATTTGGACAGGTCAAGTGAGTGAGCACAAACATGGCAGATGGAATATAATGTGAGTAAGTGTGAAGTTATCCACTTTCACAGAAAAAACAGAAAGGCAGAATATCTCTTAACCGGTGAGAGGTTGGGAAGTGCTGATGTCCAAAGAGATCTAGGTGCCCTTGGCGGTGACATCACAGGTGGAGAAGGTAGTGAATAAGGCATATGGCATGCTTGCCTTTATAGGACGGGGCATAGAGTATAAAAGTTGGGGTCTGATGTTGCAGTTGTACAGAACGTTGGTTCGGCCGCATTTGGAATACTGCGGCCAGTTCTGGTCACCACACCACCAGAAGGACGTGGAGGCTTTAGAGAGAGTGCAGAGGAGGTTTACCAGGATGTTGCCTGGTATGGAAGGGCTTAGTTATGAGGAGAGATTGGGTAAACCGGGGTTGTTCTCACTGGAAAGACGGAGGATGAGGGGTGACCTAATAGAGGTGTATAAAATTATGAAAGGCATAGATAGGGTGAACGGTGGGAAGCTTTTTCCCTGGTCGGTGGTGACGTTCACGAGGGGTCATAGGTTCAAGGTGAGGGGGGGGGGCAGGTTTAACACGGATATCAGAAGGACGTATTTTACGCAGAGGGTGGTGGGGGCCTGGAATGCGCTGCCGGGCAAGGTGGTGGAGGCGGACACACTGGGAACGTTTAAGACTTATCTAGATAGCCATATGAACGGAGTGGGAATGGAGGGATACAAAAGAATGGTCTAGTTTGGACCAGGGAGCGGCGTGGGCTTGGAGGGCCGAAGGGCCTGTTCCTGTGCTGTATTGTTCTTTGTTCACGAGTCACTGAAAGCTAGCAGGCAGGTGAGGATAATAATTAGGAAGGCAAATGGAATGTTGGCCTTCATTACAAGGGGATTTGAGTACAAGAGTAAAGATGTTTTGATGCAACTGTATAGAGCCTTGGTGAGACTGCACCTTAAGTATTGTGTCTCTTTATTAAAGGAAAATATAGTTGTCACAGAGCAAATGAAATGGAGACTCACCAAGCTAATTCCTGGGATGGCAGGATTGTCTTATGAAGAGAAATTGAGGAAACTGGGCCTGTATTCTCCAGAGTTTCAAAGAACGAGAAGTGATCTCACTGAAACTTCCATCATTCTTACAGGGTGTGACAGGGTAGATGGAGATAGGATATTTCCTCTGGCTGGTGAATCTAGAACCGGGGGACACAGTCTCAGAATAAGGGGCGGGCCATTTAAAACTGAAGCACAGAGCAATTTTTTAACTGAGAGGGTGGTGAATCTTTGGAATTCTCCACCAAGAGGGTGAGCATGTTCAAACTGAGATCGACAGAAAACGGTGCAGAGGTAGATGATCAAAAATTACCTGTTTAAATGGCGGAGCAAGTTTGCCAAGCCAAGTGACTTACTTCTGCTCTTATTTCTATGTTCCTGGGGAGTGAGTAGCGAGTATCGCATTGACCCACGAAAAGGAATGGAGAGTATCACACTGGCCCTGGGCAGGGAGTGGGGAGAATTTTTTTTATTTATTTGTGGAACTTGGGTGTCGCTGGCTGGCCAGCATTTATTGCCCATCCCTAGTTGCCCTTATTCAGGGGGCAATTGAGAATCAACCACATTGCTGTGGCGCTGGAGTCACATGAAGGCCAGACCAGATAAGGATGGCAGATTTCCTTCCCTTAAGGACATTAATAAACCAGATGGGTTTTTCTGACAAACGGCAATGGTTTGTTTCATGGTTATCAGTAGATTCTTAATTCCAGATTTTTTTAAATGGCATTCAAATTCCACCATCTGGCATGGCGGGATTCGAGTATGGGTACCCGGAACATTAGTTGAGTTTCTGGATTAATAGTCTGGTAATAATACCACTTGGCTATCACCTCTCCTAGGGCAGGGAATGGGGAGAATCACACTGACCCAGGGAAATGCAATGTTCCCTCAGTACCACAATGGGGTAACAGTAACTATAATATTATTAAACAGCTGAAGACACAACAGCTGAAGTTACATGTCAAGGGAGCAGCATCGTTGAAATTAAAGCAATCAAGACATCAGACCTGTCAACTAAATGGGCAAAAGAGTAGCAGATGTATTAGATGCAAAGTCTAACTTTGGGTTATCCAGCCATTGGGCCATTGTAAGCCACTTCTTCAGAGTCCAGCTATGATCAGTCTATCCAACCAATTTAATCTCCTGAGAAGAGGTTGCATTAAATTTAATGTGGCAATCTGACAGTCTGTCTCACACGGTTAATCTTTGGCCAGTTTTCTCTCCTTGTTGTGACAATTCCTAGAACCCAATGGCTCACAGAAACCTTTTTGCTATAATTTAAAAATTGCTATAAGATAGTAACTCTGATCAGAACAGAAAACAGGGCCTATAAACCAGAGCCAAAACATTTGATGTTCCAAAAAAAATCCCCAACCTTCTTGAGAAATAATTCACTAGAAATGAAGACAGTGTCAGAATATGTACCATGAGGCAGCTTTTGAGAGGAGGAAGGTGGTAAAACAGGAGGGCGAGGATATAGTGACCGGAGCATTTGATAAAGTGTTGAAGTCATTAATGTATGACTGAGAGATCAGGGAGGTAGAGTGTTAGGGTCCATTAGGGTTTAAAACTATGATTAATAATCCTATAACTGTTCCACTGAGGCACGGAGAAGGATGATGGGAGTATGAGAATGTGTGTGGATCAGAAACATGGAACAGCATTCCGAACGTGCTGTAATTTATGGAAAGTGGAAGCAAGGAGACAAGCAAAAATAGCATTACAGAAGCGAAGCATTGAGGTGGTAAAGGTATATGTGTAAATAGAAGCTTAATAAACTGCAGCCCTGAAATTTCATGCTGTTCTGAGGTGCACAATCAGGCCAACTAAATGGTACTTTTCTGCAGATTGAGGCAGAACCCAATTCTGCTGCTTAAAATCAGTGTGGCCAAGTTCCTGATCACATGCTCCCCCTTGGTCCACCACCAAGCCCCATTGAAGTTAGGGACATTGGAACAGGAATTGACCATTCAGTCCGACATGCCTGCTCTGCCACTGCACTAGATCATGGCTGATCATTTAAATATATTGGTATGAGCGCAGCAGAAATGGAGCAGCTGGTTTCTGGAAGCAACATTTCCAATGTATTAAAGATGAAAACAGAACAAAGTTCTGAAAGGTCACTGGCTGCAAGGATCAGCTGAGCCTAGTGGAAGTGAAGAACCTGTGACCCTAAGGAGGAGCAGGAACTTAGTCAATGGGTTTCTGGAGTTGGAGGATTTGTGGAGAACAGTACTTTGTTTTGCTTTATTCTCTACACACAGCACTGGACATTTTTTAACCGCCTGAGCGTCTGAGACCTCAAGGATACTTTTGTCCCCCAGTATGATACCAAGAACCAGGTTTGAGAATTCCTCTGTTTTCCATTGTCATGGTAGAATAGGAGAGGATGAAGGAAAGAAGACTGAGGCAGCTTCTTAGCAATATATTACCCTCCCCTTAAATAATTTACAGGCTACATAGTTTATGCTAACTTTAATGAGGAGCACTGTAAGAGGAGAGTGCCTTTCAACAAGCAGGCAGAAGAAGGCAGTTACAGTTTGAAGATCTACGGCCAAGATCACTGGTCCACACAACTCTGCCTGTAGCTTTGAAAGTGATGACTACACTTTAAGTTGTCTCAGTCATTTCAGGCAAACACAGCGGATCAATGTAACGTTGCCCGGTTTGACATCAATGTGGCTTTACAAGCTCCCCTGGTCAACAGCAACTGTCCTTGTCACCGACATCCCTTACCACTTAGTTTCATGAGCAGAAACATGAATGCCAGGGTTATGTGTAACAGTATGCAAAATATTCTCCATGGGAGATGTGCATGAAGTTGCCATGGTGCATACATTTTGAGGAATTCTTGCTCATTAATAAGGTCAATGATGACTTTGAGGGACAAAATCCAGCCCTTGCTCCCATGGTTAATGACCTCATTAAGAAGTGTGAGAACAGGTGAGGATCAATAATCTTACCAGAACCGTCACTGAGAGGACCATCCAGGTCTTAAGCAGCAGGGCTCTTCAGTTCACTCCAGATCATGTGCTCCATATAGTTAATACTTGCTGTGGCCTGCACAAGATAGCAATCTAAAAAAAGAGGCCTGGACATGGATAGGTACATGTCTGGGGAGCTAGGCCTAGCTGTTCTGGAGGCAGAGCAATATGAAGGAGAGCATCAGGCTGAAGTTTGCTGCAAGGACTCCTCAGTGACAGCACGAAACTGAGCACTGAAGTCTTCTCGTCTTAGGCCAGCACCTTTGCCACAACTCTAAGAATTTGTTCTCCTTTCCTTCAGACAAATGATAAATCCTTCACTCTGCTCTCGATCCTAGATCATCACAACATACTTTGCTGGCTCTACATGACCATTCAAATCTTACTTATTTGACCAAATATCTGAGCACAAAGTAAGTCCACTTTCTCCTTTTTCACAATCATCCAAAAGTAAACACTTCAGCCTACTTTTTTTTCACACAGTGTTTTCCTGGAGTACCTAAACGGGCTTTTCTGTCTCCTATTCTACTGTTTCTCCTTGGTGCAACGTGAGTATCACAAGAAGTGATTGGCTGCTCCTGTGCTACAAAAGGCTGATGGGACTGAGGTGGCCCTCCTCCGAGGGCAGCCTGTTCCGGGCAGGGAGTCGCCGCTGGTTGCATCTCTTGAGCTTCTGAGTGGACAGTTTGGTATCGCCTCCTAAAGTCGGCTGTCCTGCTACTGTGAGATGATAGGTCAGAGGCCTGCCATGTGTGGCTGTCCTGAGAACCAGCTGCTCCGGGCAGGTTACTTTCAGGCGTCGCCATCGCACTAGGCCCTTGATTTCCATTCCCATTGACCAGAGGGATAGTTGGTCTAATTACAGCTATCAAATCCTGAAAACCTTGAGACACAGCAGTTTGTATCCCAGCCCCCAGAGTCTGAAAACCAACACGTAGGGTATTGTCTATTCTTTCCCCTATTACTGCCAAGGCAGCACTTTGCACTTCTGTGGGGGTGGGGGCATGGACTGGCTCCTGGGCATTTCTAAGGTGGGGGTGAGCTGCAGATTCCAATGAAGCTGCCACATGCTCCATTGATGTCTGCAATGAAGTGAAAGCTTCCTTGATGCTGTTGCAAATGAGGGCTGTGGACTCCAAAGTCACAGCCGTCAGATGTTGCACGTCTTCAAAGACTGACCGCAGAGCCTGCACGTATGTATGATGCTCACTGAACATCCTTCTCTTTGGGCGAGTACCCATGAAATCAGACTCCCAGGGCTCTGAGGTCAGAGGCATCCTTCTCCTTGGCCTCCTCTGGGGAAGTGGTATATCATCACTCATTCCCCACTCCTCTGGTTCTCTCATGCCTTGGGAATCACCTAGTGCCACTTCCTCGCTAACGCCATCTAACTGTGCTCGGGTGACTATATCTGAACCCGAGCGCGGGAGCGAGAAAGCCAGAGATCCAGGTGGTGAGACCGAGGGGATCGGAACAGAGGAACATGGAGCTGGATCAAGCTGCAAAGACTCACGATCTGGCTTGTTCTCATCATCCTCTTCCTCATCATCATAATCAATGAGGAAGCATAGCTTCTCCTCCTCCTCATCATCATCATCATCGTCATCGTCATCCTCAGGCCCCCATTGCTGTGATGGTTCTGTAGGAAAAGAGAACAAGTTAAGAATCTGTGAACATAATGCTCAACGGACTGAAGAGTCAGCTCGTGGGAAGTGGTTGGCGTACTGGGATACACTGTCCAGATGTATGGGCACTAACCTGCAGTCTGTACTGTTACACCGATTTCTCCATCTGCCACCACGGCAAGACCACACTGCCTACCCAGCAGCTCCACAGCCTGCTCCTCATATGGAGTGAGCTCTTTAATGTTGGGAATGCTTCCTCTGCACTCCTGCCTCTCACGGGCATTGTGCATAAGTTTCTCCTGTAAAAAGAATAGATTATGAGGTTTCAGTCAGCATTTGAGACGTTCTCACAGATGGCATCAAACAGCCAGAGTTCTAGATCTGGTCATTAAAGTTCAGGAGATGTTTAAGGTTTTGCATGTAAGAAACTACAGTCAGGAACTGGGCAAGACTTATTGTGAGATCCCAAGTCAGTGCTCCCTTCTCCCCTTTACCACAGTGTAATGTGCAAGAGCAGCTATGTAGTTATTAAGTTAGAGAGGGTGAACAACATGATGGTGACAAATGTCCAGTATGTTGCAAAAGCAAAATACTGTGAATACTGGAAATCTGAAATAAATCAACAAAAATAAAAAGTGCTCAAATACTCAGTTCACCGGAGACAGAAACATGATAATGTTTCAGACTGATGACCTTTCAACAATACGAGAGAAGAGTTAATATCAGGTTTTAAGAGAGGGTCTGTGAAAGCATGGAAAACAGAAAAGGTTCGGCACAGACAGGGAGGGCCAAAGGGCCTGTTTCTGAGCTGTAATTTTCTTCTATCCAAGGTTAAATGACTTGTTGGAGCAAATCTGAAGGGAGTAGTAATGGAAGCAAAAGATGTGTCTAGAGGAGGTGTGAATGGCAGAATGATGAACAGCTGCTGACCAAAAACAAAAACAAGAGAAAATTGAAAGCAAAACCAAATGCTGTAAAGAGAAAGAACAAACAGAAGGCAAAGGTTGTGGTTTGAATTGGACACTGAAAATTGAGTTCAACAATTTTGTTCTTTTCCCCCAGCCTCTCTCTTTTCACTTCTTAGCATTTTTAACTTTTCCCAGTTCTGATGAAAAGGCTTTGACTTGAAAAGTTAACTTTTTCTCCCTGCACAAATGCCACCTGACCTGAGTATTTGCAGCACTTTTTGTCCAGTTACCTTGCCTGCCCTTGTCAGGTCATTAAACTTTTTTCGGCACTGGTCTGCAGTCCTGGAGGTGAGAGAGGTGGCATTCAGGGCCATTGCCACCTCCCTCCACATGGCACGTGAAATAGGTTTCTGAGGTTTCCTGCCATGTACACCAAGCAATCTGTCCCTTCTTGGTTGCATCTCATTCAGAAGAGTTTGCAAATCGTTGTCGGTGAAATTTTGAGCTCTTCTTCTCTGTCTCTTTGAACTGCAATGTTCTCTTGTTTGGCTGTTGATCCCAGATCCTCCAGTAGAAGACAAGCTTTAAAGAGTGGCACAAAAATGATGCATGAGCTAATGATGACAGCTACCTGATAGTTAATCCACTTGCTGCAATCCCGGCCCACTGATGAAGCTTTCAGCCTTTTAGAAGGCTGTACTGCTCACAAGGTGCAGAGCAATACTGTCATCATACACAGGATTCATACCATAGAAACAGCAAACAGCATGCGGGATTAGCACTGAGCAATCTTGGGTACAAACCAGAGTAAACATCCAGCAAACACTAACTATATACATCAGCAATTAAATACATAGATATCTAACTAGCTAGTCAGTCAGTCATTGGATGTGAATGTAGAGAGAGGGGATGATTCTCTGGCATCTCTGGTCCAGCACACTGGACTGTCTGGATGGAGTAAAAATGGGTCACAGTACAGTACTGTAAACAGCTCCACTCTCCCATATTCATTGCATTATGCAGACCCGGAAAATCTCCAAAAATGGTTCATAAAGCAAATTATAAATACAGCCCCCAAAACTTACACCAACCAGAAAAGCCCCCTACATAAGAAGAATGGCACAGACGATATGTTATCATCAAAGGTGTCAATTATAAAAGGGTATTAAGCACCACAAGCTAGTCTGGCAGCTCAATGAGTACTCACCCATTTAAAAGCTCAACTGGTTTCAGGCAGTTTGTTAGCTGATCAAAGTTGCCCGGATTCTCCATCGGCCTTTCTATGTAAGAAAATACACCAAGTTACACATGTCCTAGTCTGTGCTTTCCAGCAGCCAGAAAGTGAAGATTTCAGACAGCTTCAGGAGTTATTTCATTGTGCTGGTCTTAGTGCCTGCCATGTGGAGCAGAAAAATCACATCAGTATGATCCCATGAAGGATACCGCATGGCTATATTTCTTATAATGTTTTTTATCCAAACATCCGCTTGTCGTATGAGGAACGGTTGAGGACTCTGGGTCTGTACTCGTTGGAGTTTAGAAGGATGAGGGGGGATCTTATTGAAACTTACAGGATACTCAAGGCCTGGATACAGTGGATGTGGAGAGGATGTTTCCACCAGTAGGAAAAACTAGAACCAGAGGGCACAACGTCAGGCCAAAGGGACGATCCTTTAAAATAGAGATGAGGAGGAATTTCTTCAGCTAGAGTGGTGAATCTGTGGAATTCTTTGCCGCAGAAGGCTGTGCAGGCCAGGATATTGAGTGTTTTTAAGATCAAGATAGATAGGTTCTTGATTAATAAGGGGATCAGGGGTTATGGGGAAAAGGCAGGAGAATGGGGATGAGAAAAATATCATCCATGATTGAACGGCGGAGCAGACTCGATGGGCCGAGTGGCCTAATTCTGCTCCCATGTCTTATGGTCTTATAATTCTAAGTAATACCCAGGGTAACGAGCTACCTGAGTTTAAAAGAAAAACCGGGTGAATTGGGGTGGGGGGTTAGGAAGGAAAGCAAGTTACAGATGTTTGTATGGGAAATGAAAATAATTTGAACTTATAAAGAACTTTTGAAGTAAGGGTATATGGGAAGTACTCGGGATATAAACAACATGATGTAGCAATCCAAAAAGTGAATCAGGAGCAGGTGGGAAAAGGTGGGGCCTGGATGGGTTGGCGCACAGTGTGAAAGAGAGGGGGGGGTCATGTAAGCCCTTGATACAGCGTTATCTATAAACTGGAGCCAGGTCGTTTGATAATGAGGGGAACACAGGGAGAGGAAGAGGCCTTCAGGCTCCAAGCTTGTTTCACCATTTTATTAGATTGTGGCTGATCTGTACCTTCAGTCCACCTGGCCATCTTGGTTCTGTAACCCTTGATAATAGCTGAGTCCACAGTGCAGATCCCACATTCTGCTATTTGGTACAGACATCATCATCAATAGTTGTTTTGTAGTATAAAGCTTTAGCACCTCGCTTTATCCAGGAAAGATAAGGCATCTCAAATATTTGACCAACAGGTGAAACTAGCCATTTCATGCTGCTACTATACAGTCATAGAAACTAGAAGCAGGAGGAGGCCATTCGGCCCTTCCAGCCTGCTCTGCCATTCATTTTGATCATGGCTGATCATCAAATTCAATATCCTGATCCTGCCTTCCCCCATATTCCTTGATCTCTTTAGTTCCAAGAGCTACATCAGACGTTTTGGCCTCAACTACTTTCTATGGTAGTGAATTCCACGATTCACCACCCTCTGGGTGAAGAAATTTCTCCTTACCTCAGTTCTAAAGGTTTACCCCGTATCCTCAAACTGTGACCCCGAGTTCTGGACTCCTCCATCGGGGACATTCTTTCTGAACCTACCCTTTCTAACCATGTTAGAATTTTATAAGTTTCTATGAGATCCCCTCTCACTCTTCTAAACTCCAGTGAATATAATCCTAACCGACTCATATGACAGACCTACCGTCCCAGGAATTAGCCCGGTAAACCTTCACTATACTCCCTCTACAGCAAGGACAACCTTCCTCAGATAAGGACACCCAAACCGCACATAATACTCCAGGTGTGGCCTCACAAGTCGCAACAACAGGGAAGTTTCCCACCAATAGAACGCTGCGGCAAGACAAAAAGATGCCCTGCCTATCACACTAAAGAGCATTGTGGTGTAAAGAATTCAGTGTCGCAATGATAACAAGTATAGGCTGTACATCCTAATGATTGGTGGATTGTATCAAATAGCATCTCCACATCAAATAGTATGCCCATTTGGCTGTTCACCACATACAAATTACTGACCATAGCTAACCAGCCCATTATCAGAACATATCCCGGAATTTTACCGCTTCGCCCCCCCCCCCCGAGGTTCGCAAGATCCCAGCCGAGGCCAATGGAGAAGCCGGAAATTCCGGCCATAGTGTCTAACATTCAATGTGATTTCATGCTTGCTAGAAGCTACATATATTCATACACAGGGCTTTCCTTTGCAAAAACAAATAAAAAACGTCCGGGCATTGCATTGAAACAAAAGCACAGGACAGATCTGGTCCCTGGTTTATTGATCATGATGTGGAGATGCTGGCGTTGGACTGGGGTAAACACAGTAAGAAGTCTCACAACACCAGGTTAAAGTCCAACAGGACGTGGGATGAGAGCACGGACAAAGAACCCCCAGCTTTTGTTGCGACACTATGGACTTCTTGCAGAAACTCAGCACCGACCTCCTCAGAAGACAAACACGGGACACGACGGACAGAGTACCCTTCGTCGTCCAGTACTTTCCCGGAGCGGAGAACCTACGACATCTTCTCCGGAGCCTTCAACATGTCATTGATGAAGACGAACATCTCGCCAAGGGCATCCCCACACCCCACTTCTTGCCTTCAAACAACCGCACAACCTCAAACAGACCATTGTCCGCAGCAAACTACCCAGCCTTCAGGAGAACAGTGACCATGACACCACACAACCCTGCCACAGCAACCTCTGCAAGACGTGCCAGATCATCGACACGGATGCCATCATCTCACATGAGAACATCATCCACCAGGTACACGGTACATTCTCTTGCAACTCGGCCAACGTTGTCTACCTGATACGCTGCAGGAAAGGATGTCCCGAGGCATGGTACATTGGGCAGACCATGCAGACGCTACGACAACGGATGAATGAACAGCGCTCGACAATCACCAGGCAAGTGTGTTCTCTTCCTGTTGGGGAACACTTCAGCGGTCACGGGCATTCGGCCTCTGATCTTCGGGTAAGCGTTCTCCAAGGCGGCCTTCACGACACACGACAACGCAGAGTCGCTGAGCAGAGACTGATAGCCAAGTTCCGCACACATGAGGACGGCCTCAACCGGGATCTTGGGTTCATGTCACACTATCTGTAACCCCCACGACTTGCCTGGGCTTGCAAAATCTCATCAACTGTCCTGTCTGGAGACAATACACATCTCTTTAACCTGTGCTTAATATTCTCTCCACTCACATTGTCTATACCTTTATGACTTGATTACCTGTAAAGACTCGCATTCCAACCATTATTTTGTAAATTGAGTTTGTGTCTTTATATGCCCTATTTGTGAACAGAACTCCCACTTACCTGACGAAGGAGCAGAGCTCCGAAAGCTTGTGTGGCTTTTGCTACCAAATAAACCTGTTGGACTTTAACCTGGTGTTGTGAGACTTCTTATTGATTATGGTCATGATACAACCAAAGTTGAGTTGCCTTTATTGAATTTAAACAAAGAAGACAGAGGGTAGCAGTGGAAGGGTGCGTTTCTGAATAGAGGGCTGTGACAAGTGGCGTTCCTCAGAGATCAGTGCTGGGACCTTTGCTATTCGTAATATATATAAATGATTTGGAGGAAAATGTAACTGGATTGATTAGTAAGTTTGTGGATGACACAAAGGTTGTTGGATTTGCGGATAGCGATGGATCAGAGGATACAGCAGGATATAGATCAGTTGGAGACTTGGGTGGAGAGATGGCAGATGGAGTTTAATTTGGACAAATGTGAGGGAATGCATTTTGGAAGGTCTAATACAGATAGGAAATATACAGTAAATTGCAGAACCCTTATGAATATTGATAGGCAAAGAGATCTGGGTGTACAGGTCACTGAAAGTGGCAATCCAGGTGGAGAAGGTAGTCAAGAAGGCATATGGCATTTTGCCTTCATTGGCTGGGAGTTTAAAAATTGGAAAGTCATGTTGCAGCTTTATAGAACCTTAGTTAGGCCGCACTTGGAATATAGCGTTCAATTCTGGTCGCCACACTACCAGAAGGATGTGGAGGCTTTGGAGAGGGTACAGAAAAGATTTACCAGGATGTTGCCTGGTATGGAGGGCATTAGCTATGAGGAGAGGTTGGAGAAACTTGGTTGGTTCTCACTGGAACAACGGAGGTTGAGGGGAGACCTGATAGAAGTCTACAAGATTATGAGAGGCATGGACAGAGTGGATAGTCAGAAGCTTTTTCCCAGGGTAGAAGAGTCAATTACTAGGGGGCACTGGTTTAAGGTGCGAGGGGCAAGGTTTAAAGGAGATGTACGAGGCAGATTTTTTACACAGAGAGTTGTGAGTGCCTGGAACTTGTTGCCGGGGGAGGTAGTGGAAGCGGATACTCGAGTGACTTTTAAGGGGCGTCTTGACAAATACATGAATAGGATGGGAATAGAGGGATATGGTCCCCGGAAGGGTAGGGGGTTTTAGTTAAGTCGGGCAGCATGGTCGGTGCAGGCTTGGAGGACCGAAGGGCCTGTTCATGTGCTGTAATTTTCTTTGTTTTCTGTAAAAGCTTGGGGGTTAAATGTTCCCTGATGCATTGTCCATGATAACAACTCTACCGATCAGAGCCCACTTGCCAACCAATCAACAGCCTTTGCTCATGTCGTATAAACTGTTGTTCCCTTTGAAATTTGGTATTCTTGTGGTTGTCTCCTAATAAGTGCAAGATAAAAAACTTTCACAGCATGTCTTCTTTTTCTCAGCAATACCCATTATCCTTGCTCTCTGTCTTCTACCTTCTAACTGATTCCCTACTGAATGAGCTGCGAAGTGTGATAGATTATGAATTTAAATGAATGTTGGAGCAGTGCAAGCTAAGTATAGGAATGGGGTAAGATGAAAGAACAAGAGTGTCATAGATTGCATTTGAAGAAGTAAAAGAGGAAAGTTAAAGAGAATGTATAGAAAATGGGTAATAAAAAGCTCTAGAAATGGTTCCCCTAGTCAGAGGAAGTCCAAGCAGACAGGATGCAGGTACACAGAGTATGTAAAAGTGCTGGGAGATGAACAGTGGCTATCTGCTGGTTTGCAAGCCTGAATCTTAACAGTCCATTGTTAACACAAGAAAAAACTCAAAATCAGAGCATCAAGAAGTTTTGGGAAAAGGAGGATTGTGAATGGACACAATTTAAATCTCCCCCTTGGCGAAGTACAGACCAACAGTAAAAAGATATCAGAAAGGCTGGCTGTATTTAGGTTGAGAAGTCACCTCGACTAGATGATATGCACTTGAAGATGCTGAGGGAAGCAACAGCAGAAATCACAGAGGCACAGGCTATAATCTTCCATTCCTCCTACACTACCAGAGGGTCAGAGAATTATAAATGTTGCACCATTGTTCAACAAAGGCTCTGAGGATAAACTCCACAGCTACTGGCCAGCCAGTTTAACCTTGGTACTGGGAAAGCGCTTAATAATAATAATAATCTGGGATCAAATTAGCAGTCATGTGGACAAGTATGGATTAATGAAGGAAAAGCACAGTCAGAGTTTTAACAACACCAGGTTAAAGTTATCTGCACATTTCCACTCCATCTGATGAAGGAGCAGGGCTCCGAAGGCTAATGGCATTTGCTACCAAATAAATCTGTTGGACTTTAACCTGGTGTTGTTAAAACTCTTGTGTTTGCCCCACTTAATGAAGGAAAGCCAGCACAGATCTGTTAAGGGCAAATCTTGTTTATCTGATTTGAGTTTCTGATAAGAGTTGAAGGTAACTAGGTGTGTATAGATTTCCAAAAGTTTGTGTTTCAAAGAAGAGTCATAATGGACTCGAAACCACAGATACAGGCAAACCTGCTAAGGTTTTTCCAGCACTTTGTTTTCATTTCAGATCTCCAGCATCTGCAGTATTTAGCTTTCATATTATAGTGGTGAATGATTATTTTGTGGTCTGGAGGAAAGTATACTGTGGAGTTCCCAGGGATCAATACGACAACCATTGCTTTTCGTGATATACATTAACCAATGTGACCTGGGTTAGTATATGACACAATTTCAAGATTTGCAGATGACCCAAAATTGGAAGTACAGTAAGTCCCTTCAAATCATTCCATTTTAAAGTTGCTCAGTTTCAGGGCGAATCTTCTCAGGTTTACATCTTTAATTTCAATTTAACACAGTTTGTATCTTTTGTGTAATTTCACATTGTTGTGCGTCAATGTGACATGGGGGTCCCATGACCTGATCACGGCCATTCTGAAGCAAGTGCAACCGAAGAGTTTGTTCACGTGCCAGGGAACAGTGATTTTATTTTCCAAAAGATTCTGAAGCAAAGTTCTCAATGAAGATTATCCAAATCAAGAGGTTTATTCTGTAAGGAGGAAGGTGAAGCTACGCTGTTAAGTTCTGTGCAGAAAAGGCACATTTCTTGATTCTGCAAGCTGATTTCCATTTGGCAGTCCCAGGTGCGCCTGCTGTGGAGTTTTACATCGGATGAGGCAGCCAGGCTGTTTTAAATAAAAACAGAAAATGCTGAATAAATCAGCAGGTCTGACAGCATCTGTGGAGAGAAACAGAGTTTACGTTTCAGGTCTAAATGACCCTTCTACAGCCACTTTAAAATCCGTGGGAGAGAGGCATTTGCTACTGTAAAAGGTAAAATTGCTTTCCTTATCTGAGAGCTTGTTTGGGTAAAAAATGCAGGGTGCTGACTCTTCAGGAGGCTGACTCTGCAATCATCTGATTAATCTTGGAGCCCCAAGTCAGGCCATTTTCAACCTTGAAGGAGGTGAGACACGGAGGCCATTTTAAAGCCTCTGAGCAAAGTACTTGTGAAGGTGAAGAGAAGCCAGTCCTTTGAAGACTTAATGCAGCTAGAGATTCAAAGCTGAAGAGGTAGACCCTGCAAAGTATGTCACCAAAACAATTGTCAAGAGCTTCCAAACTCATTGAAGATGCGATGGAAATCATCACAGAAGATAACACGAACAGACAGTACAGTGCCAAATGAACAATATGATCAATGATGGCATTAACTGCTACAACAAAGAACAAAGAAAATTACAGCACAGGAACAGGCCCTTCGGCCCTCCAAGCCAGCACCGACCATGCTGCCCGACTTAACTAAAACCCCCTACGCTTCTGGGGACCATATCCCTCTATTCCCATCTCATTCATATACTTGTCAAGACGTCCCCTACCGTATCCGCTTCCACGACCTCCCCAGGCAACGTGTTCCAGGCACCCACCACTCTCTGTGTAAAAAATCTGCCTCGTACATCTCCTTTAAACCTTGCCCCTCGCACCTTAAACCTTTGCCCCCTAGTAATTGACTCTTCTACCCTGGGAAAAAGCTTCTGACTATCCACTCTGTCCATGCCTCTCATAATCTTGTAGACTTCTATCAGGCCTCCCCATAACCTCCGTCGCTCCAGTGAGAACAAACCAAGTTTCTCCAACCACTCCTCATAGCTAAAGCCCTCCATACCGGGCAACATCCTGGTAAATCTTTTCTGTACCCTCTCCAAAGCCTCCACATCCTTCTGGTAGTGTGGACACCAGAATTGAACACTATATTCCAAGTGCGGTCTCACTAAGGTTCTATAAAGCTGCAACATGACTTGCCAATTTTTAAACTCAATACCCTGGCCGATGAAGGCAAGCATGCCGTATGCCTTCTTGACTACCTTCTCCACCTGCATTGCCACTTTCAGTGACCTGTGTACCTGTACACCCAGATCCCTTTGCCTATCAATATTCTTAACGGTTCTGCCATTTACTGTATATTTCCTATCTGTATTAGACCTTCTAAAATGCATTACCTCACATTTGTCCGGATTAAACTCCATCTGCCATCTCTCCACCCAAGTCTCCAACTGATCTATATCCTGCTGTATCCTCTGATGGTCCTCATCGCTATCCGCAAATCCACCAACCTTTGTGTCGTCCGCAAACTTACTAATCAATCCAGTTACCTTTCCCTCCAAATCATTTATATATATTATAAACAGCAAAGGTCCCAGTACTGATCCCTGAGGAACACCACTTGTCACAGCCCTCCATTCAGAAACGCACCCTTCCACTGCTACCCTCTGTCTTCTATGACCGAGTCAGTTTTGTATCCATCTTGCCAGCTCACCTCTGATCCCATGCGACTTCACCTTCTGCACTAGTCTGCCATGAGGGACCCTGTCAAAGGCCTTACTGAAGTCCATGTAGACAACATCCTCTGCCCTACCCTCATCAATCATCTTCATCACTTCCTCGAAAAACTCGATCAAGTTCATGAGACACGACCTCCCCTTCACAAAACTACAAGGAAATTCACCAGCAGAAGAAAAAGAAAACCATCCAACAGTCCTTGGATAACATTTTCAAGCTTGTTGGCGATCTGACCCTTTGTTCCACTAACTCTGCCAGGAACTGATTGTGCAACCTAAACCACCTTCAGTTCAAAACTAAAATCACTCCAAATTCAGTCACTGGATTCCTGTTTACAGAAGACACTTGGATCTCACTCAGAAAACATATGGGAAAATGAGCCTTTTATTAGCAACACCCAGAAAACAAAATTCCTCTTCCAAACAGCTCCCACAACACAACATCGCCCTTCATTAATTTAGGTCAATTTGGGACAAACATTGAGCACAGAATTCACCATTGCTGATAATGTGTCAACGAAACCTTTTGCTGACATAGGATGTCAGCATTTGAGGACCAGGATCAGAAACCCAAGACTCAAGGTCATGGTTCACTGGGCAGCACTGACCTTTGCACTCCTAGTTATGTTTCTGAGACTTGGGACACCCTGCAGCAGGCACCTCAAAGCACCACCTTCAGAAGATCCTCCAAATCCAGTGGCAAGACAAACAGTCCAACAGCAGATCTTCTCCCAAGCCAACATACCCAGGATCGAGATGCTAATCACTCAAAGTTACCTCCACTGAAAGGCTTTAAGCATGTCCTCAAAGGATCCCTGAACAGGTCAAACAGCTCCACTGACTCTTGGCGGCCAACCAAAATGGGAGAAGGTTCATCTGGGAAGGCACCAAAAACAGAGTTAATATGTCAGGAATGTCCAGAGGTGAAGTCAAACTGCAGAGTGCAAAAGCCTACAAATATATCATCTAACTGACATCCAAGCAACACCTGACCCACATATACAGTCGCAGAGTCTGCAGATATATACATTGGATTATTAGTCATCTCAGAACTCATCCAACTGGAGTGAAAACTAGTCATCCTCGATCCCAAAAGACTGCCTAAGGAAGGATCTAATTTGAATTTATACAGTATTTGGTACAGTTTAAACAGTTATTTCAGCTAAGAACGCAGAGTTCAGTATTTTAACCTGTACACTGTTTTTTCAGGTGAGAAACATCCGAAGGAACCTAACTCTGACTTTAATGTTGATTCCCATCATTCAATAATGCACATCAAGTTGTTTCACTCAAAGGTGTAATTTTACAGAATGCAATCCCAGCAATAAGTGAGGACTTTTTAAAAAGTGTGAGGAGGATAGTGATAAACTTCAAGAGAACATAGACTGGCTGGTGGGATGTTTTTTAAAGTTTATTTATTAGAGTCACAAGTAGGCGTACCAACACGTCTTTCAGACTTTGGGAGGAAACCGGAGCACCCGGAGGAAACCAACGCAGACACGGGGAGAACGTGCAAACTCCTCACAGACAGTGACCCAAGCCGGGAATTGAAAGCGGGTCCCTGGCGCTGTGAGGCAGCAGTGCTAACCACTGTGCCACCTGTGCACAGACAGGTGAAATTTAATGCATAGTTTGAAGTGATATATTTTGATAGAAAGGATGAGACGACATAGTATAAAGGGTGGAAGAGTCACTTACTAGGGGGCATAGGTTTAAGGTGCGAGGGACAAGGTTTAAAGGAGATGTACGAGGCAAGCTTTTTACACAGTGTGTGGTGGGTGCCTGGACCTCGCTGCCAAGGCAGGTAGTAGAAGCAGATGCGACAGTGAGTTTTAAAGGAGCGTTTGGACAAATACATGAATAGGATGGGAATAGAGGGATACAGTCCCTGGAAGGGATGGAGGTTTTAGTTCAGCCGGGCAGCATGGTCGGCGCAGGCTTGGAGGGCCGAAGGGTCTCCTGTGCTGTAATTTTAACTGTTCTTTGTTCAATTGTAAAAGGGGGGATCCAAGGGAAGGCGGTTCCGGGGGGGGGGGGCAAGGGAAGGGGAGGACAAGGGGGTGGGGCATGAGCTGGGGCTCCGAATGTAAGCGGTGGGACCCGGGGGTGGGGGGGGGGGTACCAGGGGGGAGCCGAGGTGGGACCCGGGGGGAGGACCCATGGGAAGCCGGGGGGGGGGGGGGAGGAGAGCCGGGGGACCCAGGGGTGGGGGGGGAGTCGCGGGGGGGTCGGGGGGAAGGGGGGGTGGGGGACTCGGGGGGACTCGGGTGGAGTCGGGGATGGGGTCGTCGGGGGTCGTCGCGAAGGGTCGGGGGTCGTCGCGAAGGGTCGGGGGTCGTCGCGAAGGGTCGGGGGGAGTCGCGAAGGGTCGGGGGGAGTCGCGAAGGGTCGGGGGGAGTCGCGAAGGGTCGGGGGGAGTCGCGAAGGGTCGGGGGGAGTCGCGAAGGGTCGGGGGGAGTCGCGAAGGGTCGGGGGGAGTCGCGAAGGGTCGGGGGGAGTCGCGAAGGGTCGGGGGGAGTCGCGAAGGGTCGGGGGGAGTCGCGAAGGGTCGGGGGGAGTCGCGAAGGGTCGGGGGGAGTCGCGAAGGGTCGGGGGGAGTCGCGAAGGGTCGGGGGGAGTCGCGAAGGGTCGGGGGGAGTCGCGAAGGGTCGGGGGGAGTCGCGAAGGGTCGGGGGGAGTCGCGAAGGGTCGGGGGGAGTCGCGAAGGGTCGGGGGGAGTCGCGAAGGGTCGGGGGGAGTCGCGAAGGGTCGGGGGGAGTCGCGAAGGGTCGGGGGGAGTCGCGAAGGGTCGGGGGGAGTCGCGAAGGGTCGGGGGGAGTCGCGAAGGGTCGGGGGGAGTCGCGAAGGGTCGGGGGGAGTCGCGAAGGGTCGGGGGGAGTCGCGAAGGGTCGGGGGGAGTCGCGAAGGGTCGGGGGGAGTCGCGAAGGGTCGGGGGGAGTCGCGAAGGGTCGGGGGAGTCGCGAAGGGTCGGGGGGAGTCGCGAAGGGTCGGGGGGAGTCGCGAAGGGTCGGGGGGAGTCGCGAAGGGTCGGGGGGAGTCGCGAAGGGTCGGGGGGAGTCGCGAAGGGTCGGGGGGAGTCGCGAAGGGTCGGGGGGAGTCGCGAAGGGTCGGGGGGAGTCGCGAAGGGTCGGGGGGAGTCGCGAAGGGTCGGGGGGAGTCGCGAAGGGTCGGGGGGAGTCGCGAAGGGTCGGGGGGAGTCGCGAAGGGTCGGGGGGAGTCGCGAAGGGTCGGGGGGAGTCGCGAAGGGTCGGGGGGAGTCGCGAAGGGTCGGGGGGAGTCGCGAAGGGTCGGGGGGAGTCGCGAAGGGTCGGGGGGAGTCGGGAAGGGTCGGGGAGAGTCGGGAAGGGTCGGGGGGAGTCGGGAAGGGCCGGGGGGAGTCGGGAAGGGCCGGGGGGAGACGGGAAGGGCCGGGGGGAGACGGGAAGGGCCGGGGGGAGACGGGAAGGGCCGGGGGGAGACGGGAAGGGCCAGGGGGAGACGGGGGGCCGGGGGGAGACGGGGGGCCGGGGGGAGACGGGGGGCCGGGGGGCGACGGGGGCCGGGAGGCGACGGGGGCCGGGGGGAAACGAGGGCCGGGGGGAGACGGGGGCCGGGGGGAGACGGGGGCCGGGGGGAGACGGGGGCCGGGGGACAGAGGGGGACGGGGGTCAGAGGGAGACGGGGGTCAGAGGGAGAAGGGGGTCAGAGGGAGACGGGGGTTGGGGGGAGACGGGGGTCGGGGGGAGACGGGGGAGTCGTGGGGAGACGGGGGAGTCGGGAGGAGTCAGGAGTCGGGGGACAGGGGGTGTCGGGACATTCAGGGGGCAGTCGGGAGGAGTCAGGTGTCGGGGACAGGGGTAGATGGGAGTATACAGGGGAGAGTCGGTGGTTGGGGGACAGGGGTTTTTGGAGGGATTCAGGGGGGAGTCGGGGGCCGAGGGAGCCAGGGGGGATCCAGGGGCCGGGCGGGGGGGGAGTTGGGGGTCGGGGCGGCGGTTGGGGGTCGGGGCGGGAGTTGGGGTCGGGGCGGCAGTTGGGGTCGGGGCGGGGGAGTTGGGGTCGGTGCGGGGGAGTTGGGGTCGGTGCGGGGGAGTTGGGGTCGGTGCGGGGGAGTTGGGGTCGTGGGGGGGGGGGGGGAGTTGGGGTCATGGGGGGGGGGGAGTTGCGGTCGTGGGGGGGGAAGTTGGGGTCAGAGGGCGGGAGTTGGGGTCGGGGGGGAGTTGGGGGTCGGGGGGGGAGTTGGGGGTCGGGGGGGGAGTTGGGGGTCGGGGAGGGAGTTGAGGGTCGGGGGGGAGTTGGGGGTCGGGGGGGGAGTTGGGGGTCGGGGGGGGGAGTTGGGGGTCGGGGGGGAGTGGGGGTCGGGGGGGAGTCGGGGGTCGGGGGGGAGTCGGGGGTCGGGGGGGGGAGTCGGGGGTCGGGGGGGCAGACGGGGGTCGGGGGCAGACGGGGGTCGGGGGCAGACGGGGGTCGGGGGCAGACGGGGGTCGGGGGCAGACGGGGGTAGACGGGGGTCGGGGCAGACGGGGGTAGACGGGGGTCGGGGGCAGACGGGGGTCGGGGCAGACGGGGGTCGGGGCAGACGGGGGTCGGGGCAGACGGGGGTCGGAGGCAGGCGGGGGTCGGGGGCAGACGGGGGTCGGGGGCAGACGGGGGTCGGGGGCAGACGGGGGTCGGGGGCAGACGGGGGTCGGGGGCAGACGGGGGTCGGGGGCAGACGGGGGTCGGGGGCAGACGGGGGTCGGGGGCAGACGGGGGTAGACGGGGGTCGGGGGCAGACGGGGGTAGACGGGGGTCGGGGGCAGACGGGGGTCGGGGCAGACGGGGGTCGGGGCAGACGGGGGTCGGAGGCAGGCGGGGGTCGGGGGCAGGCGGGGGTCGGGGGCAGGCGGGGGTCGGGGGCAGGCGGGGGTCGGGGGCAGGCGGGGGTCGGGGGCAGGCGGGGGTCGGGGGCAGGCGGGGGTCGGGGGCAGGCGGGGGTCGGGGGCAGGCGGGGGTCGGGGGCAGGCGGGGGTCGGGGGCAGGCGGGGGTCGGGGGCAGGCGGGGGTCGGGGGCAGGCGGGGGTCGGGGGCAGGCGGGGGTCGGGGGCAGGCGGGGGTCGGGGGCAGGCGGGGGTCGGGGGCAGGCGGGGGTCGGGGGCAGGCGGGGGTCGGGGGCAGGCGGGGGTCGGGGGCAGGCGGGGGTCGGGGGCAGGCGGGGGTCGGGGGCAGGCGGGGGTCGGGGGCAGGCGGGGGTCGGGGGCAGGCGGGGGTCGGGGGCAGGCGGGGGTCGGGGGCAGGCGGGGGTCGGGGGCAGGCGGGGGTCGGGGGCAGGCGGGGGTCGGGGGCAGGCGGGGGTCGGGGGCAGGCGGGGGTCGGGGGCAGGCGGGGGTCGGGGGCAGGCGGGGGTCGGGGGCAGGCGGGGGACGGGGGCAGGCGGGGGTCGGGGGCAGGCGGGGGTCGGGGGCAGGCGGGGGTCGGGGGCAGGCGGGGGTCGGGGGCAGGCGGGGGTCGGGGGCAGGCGGGGGTCGGGGGCAGGCGGGGGTCGGGGGCAGGCGGGGGTCGGGGGCAGGCGGGGGTCGGGGGCAGGCGGGGGTCGGGGGCAGGCGGGGGTCGGGGCAGGCGGGGGTCGGGGGCAGGCGGGGGTCGGGGGCAGGCGGGGGTCGGGGGCAGGCGGGGGTCGGGGGCAGGCGGGGGTCGGGGGCAGGCGGGGGTCGGGGGCAGGCGGGGGTCGGGGGCAGGCGGGGGTCGGGGGCAGGCGGGGGTCGGGGGCAGGCGGGGGTCGGGGGCAGGCGGGGGTCGGGGGCAGGCGGGGGTCGGGGGCAGGCGGGGGTCGGGGGCAGGCGGGGGTCGGGGGCAGGCGGGGGTCGGGGGCAGGCGGGGGTCGGGGGCAGGCGGGGGTCGGGGGCAGGCGGGGGTCGGGGGCAGGCGGGGGTCGGGGGCAGACGGGGGTCGGGGGCAGACGGGGGTCGGGGGCAGACGGGGGTCGGGGGCAGACGGGGGTCGGGGGCAGACGGGGGTCGGGGGCAGACGGGGGTCGGGGGCAGACGGGGGTCGGGGGCAGACGGGGGTCGGGGGCAGACGGGGGTCGGGGGCAGACGGGGGTCGGGGGCAGACGGGGGTCGGGGGCAGACGGGGGTCGGGGGCAGACGGGGGTCGGGGGCAGACGGGGGTCGGGGGCAGACGGGGGTCGGGGCAGACGGGGGTCGGGGGCAGACGGGGGTCGGGGGCAGACGGGGGTCGGGGGCAGACGGGGGTCGGGGGCAGACGGGGGTCGGGGGCAGACGGGGGTCGGGGGCAGACGGGGGTCGGGGGCAGACGGGGGTCGGGGGCAGACGGGGGTCGGGGGCAGACGGGGGTCGGGGGCAGACGGGGTCGGGGGCAGACGGGGTCGGGGGCAGACGGGGTCGGGGGCAGACGGGGGTCGGGGGCAGACGGGGGCAGACGTGGGTCGGGGGGAGATGGGGTTCGGGGGGAGACGGGGTTCGGGGGGAGACGGGGTTCGGGGGAGACGGGGTTCGGGGGAGACGGGGTTCGGGGGAGACTGGGTTCAGGGGGAGTTGGGGGTCGGGGGGAGGCGGGAGTCGGGGGGCGAGTCGGGGTTCGGGGGGGGGAGTCGGGGGTCGGGGGGGAGTTGGGGGTCGGGGGGGAGTTGGGGGTCGGGGGGGGAGTAGGGGGTCGGGGGGGGGGAGTAGGGGGTCGGGGGGGGGAGTCGGGGGTCGGGGGGGGAGTCGGGGGTCGGGGGGGAGTCGGGGGCAGTCGGGGGCAGTCGGGGGTCGGGGGGCAGTCGGGGGTCGGGTGGCAGTCGGGGGTCGGGGGGCAGTCGGGGGCAGACGGGGGTCGGGGGCAGACGGGGTCGGGGGCAGACGGTGGTCACGGGGGAGTCGGGGGGGGGGAGTCAGGGGGAGTCGTGGGTTGGGGGGAGTTGGGGGTCGGGGGGGGAGTTGGGGGCCGAGGGGGGAGTTGGGGGTCGGGGCGGGGGTTGGAGTCAGGGCGGGGCGGGAGTCGGGGTCGGGGCGGGAGTCGGGGTCGGGGCGGGAGATGGGGTCAGGGCGGGACGGGAGTTGGGGTCGGTGCGGGAGTTGGGGTCGGTTTGGGGGAGTTGGGGCCATGGGTGGAGGAGTTGGGGTCGTGGGGGGGGGGGGGGGGGGAGTTGCGGTCGTGGGGGGGGGTGTTGGGGTGGTGGAGTTGGGGTCGTGGGGGGGTTGGGGGTCGGGGGGGGAGTTGGGGGTCGGGGGTCGGGGGGGGAGTCGGGGCCGGGGGGGAGTCGGGGCCGGGGGGGGAGTCGGGGACGGGGGCGGAGTCGGGGCGGGGGCGGAGTCGGGGCCGGGGGCGGAGTCGGGGCCGGGGGCGGAGTCGGGGCCGGGGGCGGAGTCGGGGCCGGGGGCGGAGTCGGGGCCGGGGGCGGAGTCGGGGCCGGGGGCGGAGTCGGGGCCGGGGGCGGAGTCGGGGCCGGGGGCGGAGTCGGGGCCGGGGGCGGAGTCGGGGCCGGGGGCGGAGTCGGGGCCGGGGGCGGAGTCGGGGCCGGGGGCGGAGTCGGGGCCGGGGGCGGAGTCGGGGCCGGGGGCGGAGTCGGGGCCGGGGGCGGAGTCGGGGCCGGGGGCGGAGTCGGGGCCGGGGGCGGAGTCGGGGCCGGGGGCGGAGTCGGGGCCGGGGGCGGAGTCGGGGCCGGGGGCGGAGTCGGGGCCGGGGGCGGAGTCGGGGCCGGGGGCGGAGTCGGGGCCGGGGGCGGAGTCGGGGCCGGGGGCGGAGTCGGGGCCGGGGGCGGAGTCGGGGCCGGGGGCGGAGTCGGGGCCGGGGGCGGAGTCGGGGCCGGGGGCGGAGTCGGGGCCGGGGGCGGAGTCGGGGCCGGGGGCGGAGTCGGGGCCGGGGGCGGAGTCGGGGCCGGGGGCGGAGTCGGGGCCGGGGGCGGAGTCGGGGCCGGGGGCGGAGTCGGGGCCGGGGGCGGAGTCGGGGCCGGGGGCGGAGTCGGGGCCGGGGGCGGAGTCGGGGCCGGGGGCGGAGTCGGGGCCGGGGGCGGAGTCGGGGCCGGGGGCGGAGTCGGGGCCGGGGGCGGAGTCGGGGGCCGGGGGCGGAGTCGGGGCCGGGGGCGGAGTCGGGGCCGGGGGCGGAGTCGGGGCCGGGGGCGGAGTCGGGGCCGGGGGCGGAGTCGGGGCCGGGGGCGGAGTCGGGGCCGGGGGCGTGGTCGGGGCCGGGGGCGTGGTCGGGGCCGGGGGCGGGGTCGGGGCCGGGGGCGGGGTCGGGGCCGGGGGCGGGGTCGGGGCCGGGGGCGGGGCCGGGGTCGGGGGCGGGGTCGGGGCGGGGCCGGGGTCGGGGCCGGGGCCGGGGTCGGGGCCGGGGGCGGAGTCGGGGCCGGGGGCGGAGTCGGGGCCGGGGGCGGAGTCCGGGGCCGGGGGCGGAGTCGGGGCCGGGGGCGGAGTCGGGGCCGGGGGCGGAGTCGGGGCCGGGGGCGGAGTCGGGGCCGGTGTCGGGGCCGGGGGCGAGTCGGGGCCGGGGGCGGAGTCGGGGCCGGAGTCGGGGCCGGGGCCGGAGCCGGGGGCGGAGTCGGGGCCGGGGGCGGAGTCGGGGCCGGGGGCGGAGTCGGGGCCGGGGGCGGAGTCGGGGCCGGGGGCGGAGTCGGGGCCGGGGGCGGAGTCGGGGCCGGGGGCGGAGTCGGGGCCGGGGGCGGAGTCGGGGCCGGGGGCGGAGTCGGGGCCGGGGGCGGAGTCGGGGCCGGGGGCGGAGTCGGGGCCGGGGGCGGAGTCGGGGCCGGGGGCGGAGTCGGGGCCGGGGGCGGAGTCGGGGCCGGGGGCGGAGTCGGGGCCGGGGGCGGAGTCGGGGCCGGGGGCGGAGTCGGGGCCGGGGGCGGAGTCGGGGCCGGGGGCGGAGTCGGGGCCGGGGGCGGAGTCGGGGGCGGAGTCGGGGCCGGGGGCGGAGTCGGGGCCGGGGCCGGGTGCGGAGTGGGGGGCGGGGGCGTAGTAGGGGTCGGGGGGGGAGTCGGGGTCGGGGGGGGAGTCGGGGTCGGGGGGGGAGTCGGGGTCGGGGGGGGAGTCGGGGTCGCGGGGGGAGTCGGGGTCGCGGGGCGGAGTCGGGGTCGCGGGGGGAGTCGGGGTCGCGGGGGAGTCGGGGTCGCGGGGGGAGTCGGGGTCGCGGGGGGAGTCGGGGTCGCGGGGGGAGTCGGGGTCGCGGGGGGAGTCGGGGTCGCGGGGGGAGTCGGGGTCGCGGGGGAGTCGGGGTCGCGGGGGGAGTCGGGGTCGCGGGGGGAGTCGGGTCGCGGGGGATCGTGTCGGGGGGGAGTCGGGGTCGGGGGGGGGGAGTAGGGGTCGGGGGGGGGAGTCGGGGTCGGGGGGGGTCGGGGGGGAGTCGGGTCGGGGGGGAGTCGGGGTCGGGGGGGAGTCGGGGTCGGGGGGGGAGTCGGGGTCGGGGGGGGGGGGAGTCGGGGTCGGGGGGGGAGTCGGGGTCGCGGGGGGAGTCGGGGTCGCGGGGGGAGTCGGGGTCGCGGGGGGAGTCGGGGTCGCGGGGGGAGTCGGGGTCGCGGGGGGAGTCGGGGTCGCGGTGGGGAGTCGGGGTCGCGGGGGCGCGGGGAGTCGGGGTCGCGGGGGAGTCGGGTCGCGGGGGAGTCGGGGTCGCGGGGGGAGTCGGGGTCGCGGGGGGAGTCGGGGTCGCGGGGGGAGTCGGGGTCGCGGGGGGAGTCGGGGTCGCGGGGGGAGTCGGGGTCGCGGGGGGAGTCGGGGTCGCGGGGGGAGTCGGGGTCGCGGGGGGGAGTCGGGGTCGCGGGGGGAGTCGGGGTCGCGGGGGGAGTCGGGGTCGCGGGGGGAGTCGGGGTCGCGGGGGGAGTCGGGGTCGCGGGGGGGGAAGTCGGGGTCGCGGGGGGAGTCGGGGTCGCGGGGGGAGTCGGGGTCGCGGGGGGAGTCGGGGTCGCGGGGGGAGTCGGGGTCGCGGGGGGAGTCGGGGTCGCGGGGGAGTCGGGGTCGCGGGGGAGTCGGGGTCGCGGGGGGAGTCGGGGTCGCGGGGGGAGTCGGGGTCGCGGGGGGAGTCGGGGTCGCGGGGGGAGTCGGGGTCGCGGGGGGAGTCGGGGTCGCGGGGGGAGTCGGGGTCGCGGGGGGAGTCGGGGTCGCGGGGGGAGTCGGGGTCGCGGGGGGAGTCGGGGTCGCGGGGGGAGTCGGGCGGGGGGAGTCGGGGTCGCGGGGGAGTCGGGGTCGCGGGGGGAGTCGGGTCGCGGGGGGAGTCGGGGTCGCGGGGGGAGTCGGGGTCGCGGGGGGAGTCGGGTCGCGGGGGGAGTCGGGGTCGCGGGGGGAGTCGGGGTCGCGGGGGGAGTCGGGGTCGCGGGGGGAGTCGTCGCGGGGGGAGTCGGGGTCGCGGGGGGAGTCGGGGTCGCGGGGGGAGTCGGGGTCGCGGGGGGAGTCGGGGTCGCGGGGGGAGTCGGGGTCGCGGGGGGAGTCGGGGTCGCGGGGGGAGTCGGGGTCGCGGGGGGAGTCGGGGTCGCGGGGGGAGTCGGGGTCGCGGGGGGAGTCGGGGTCGCGGGGGGAGTCGGGGTCGCGGGGGGAGTCGGGGTCGCGGGGGGAGTCGGGGTCGCGGGGGGAGTCGGGGTCGCGGGGGGAGTCGGGGTCGCGGGGGGAGTCGGGGTCGCGGGGGGAGTCGGGGTCGCGGGGGGAGTCGGGGTCGCGGGGGGAGTCGGGGTCGCGGGGGAGTCGGGGTCGCGGGGGGAGTCGGGGTCGCGGGGGGAGTCGGGGTCGCGGGGGGAGTCGGGGTCGCGGGGGGAGTCGGGGTCGCGGGGGGAGTCGGGGTCGCGGGGGGAGTCGGGGTCGCGGGGGGAGTCGGGGTCGCGGGGGAGTCGGGGTCGCGGGGGGAGTCGGGGTCGCGGGGGGAGTCGGGGTCGCGGGGGGAGTCGGGGTCGCGGGGGGAGTCGGGGTCGCGGGGGGAGTCGGGGTCGCGGGGGGAGTCGGGGTCGCGGGGGGAGTCGGGGTCGCGGGGGGAGTCGGGGTCGCGGGGGGAGTCGGGGTCGCGGGGGGAGTCGGGGTCGCGGGGGGAGTCGGGGTCGCGGGGGGAGTCGGGGTCGCGGGGGGAGTCGGGGTCGCGGGGGGAGTCGGGGTCGCGGGGGGAGTCGGGGTCGCGGGGGGAGTCGGGGTCGCGGGGGGAGTCGGGGTCGCGGGGGGAGTCGGGGTCGCGGGGGGAGTCGGGGTCGCGGGGGGAGTCGGGGTCGCGGGGGGAGTCGGGGTCGCGGGGGGAGTCGGGGTCGCGGGGGGAGTCGGGGTCGCGGGGGGAGTCGGGGTCGCGGGGGGAGTCGGGGTCGCGGGGGGAGTCGGGGTCGCGGGGGGAGTCGGGGTCGCGGGGGGAGTCGGGGTCGCGGGGGGAGTCGGGGTCGCGGGGGGAGTCGGGGTCGCGGGGGGAGTCGGGGTCGCGGGGGGAGTCGGGGTCGCGGGGGGAGTCGGGGTCGCGGGGGGAGTCGGGGTCGCGGGGGAGTCGGGGTCGCGGGGGGAGTCGGGGTCGCGGGGGGAGTCGGGGTCGCGGGGGGAGTCGGGGTCGCGGGGGGAGTCGGGGTCGCGGGGGGAGTCGGGGTCGCGGGGGGAGTCGGGGTCGCGGGGGGAGTCGGGGTCGCGGGGGGAGTCGGGGTCGCGGGGGGAGTCGGGGTCGCGGGGGGAGTCGGGGTCGCGGGGGGAGTCGGGGTCGCGGGGGGAGTCGGGGTCGCGGGGGGAGTCGGGGTCGCGGGGGGAGTCGGGGTCGCGGGGGGAGTCGGGGTCGCGGGGGGAGTCGGGGTCGCGGGGGGAGTCGGGGTCGCGGGGGGAGTCGGGGTCGCGGGGGGAGTCGGGGTCGCGGGGGGAGTCGGGGTCGCGGGGGGAGTCGGGGTCGCGGGGGGAGTCGGGGTCGCGGGGGGAGTCGGGGTCGCGGGGGGAGTCGGGGTCGCGGGGGGAGTCGGGGTCGCGGGGGATGGGGTCGCGGGGAGTCGGGGTCGCGGGGGGAGTCGGGGTCGCGGGGGGAGTCGGGGTCGCGGGGGGAGTCGGGGTCGCGGGGGGAGTCGGGGTCGCGGGGGGAGTCGGGGTCGCGGGGGGAGTCGGGGTCGCGGGGGGAGTCGGGGTCGCGGGGGGAGTCGGGGTCGCGGGGGGAGTCGGGGTCGCGGGGGGAGTCGGGGTCGCGGGGGGAGTCGGGGTCGCGGGGGGAGTCGGGGTCGCGGGGGGAGTCGGGGTCGCGGGGGGAGTCGGGGTCGCGGGGGGAGTCGGGGTCGCGGGGGGAGTCGGGGGTCGCGGGGGCGCGCGGCGGCCGGGGGGAGTCGGGGTCGCGGGGGGAGTCGGGGTCGCGGGGGGAGTCGGGGTCGCGGGGGGAGTCGGGGTCGGGGGGGAAGTCGGGGTCGGGGGGAAGTCGGGGTCGGGGGGGAAGTCGGGGTCGGGGGGGAAGTTGGGGTCGGGGGGGAAGTTGGGGTCGGGGGGGAAGTTGGGGTCGGGGGGGAAGTTGGGGTCGGGGGGGAAGTTGGGGTCGGGGGGGAAGTTGGGGTCGGGGGGAAGTTGGGGTCGGGGGGGGAGTTGGGGTCGGGGGAGGGGGGCGTTGGGGTCGGGGGAGGGGGGGAGTTGGGGTCGGGGGAGGGGGGGAGTTGGGGTCGGGGGAGGGGGGGAGTTGGGGTCGGGGGGGGAGTTGGGGTCGGGGGGAGTTGGGGTGGGGGGGGAGTTGGGGTGGGGGGGGAGTTGGGGTCGGGGGAGGGGGGGCGTCGGGGTCGGGGTCGCGGGGGAGTCGGGGTCGCGGGGGGAGTCGGGGTCGCGGGGGGAGTCGGGGTCGCGGGGGGAGTCGGGGTCGCGGGGGGAGTCGGGGTCGCGGGGGGAGTCGGGGTCGCGGGGGGAGTCGGGGTCGCGGGGGGAGTCGGGGTCGCGGGGGGAGTCGGGGTCGGGGGGGGAGTCGGGGTCGGGGGGGGAGTCGGGGTCGGGGGGGGAGTCGGGGTCGGGGGGGAGTCGGGGTCGGGGTCGGGAGTCGGGGTCGGGGTCGGGAGTCGGGGTCGGGGGGGGAGTCGGGGTCGGGGGGGGAGTCGGGGTCGGGGGGGGAGTCGGGGTCGGAGGGGGAGTCGGGGTCGGAGTGGGAGTCGGGGTCGGGGGGGGAGTCGGGGTCGGGGGGGGAGTCGGGGTCGGGGGGGGAGTCGGGGTCGGGGGGGGAGTCGGGGTCGGGGGGGGAGTCGGGGTCGGGGGGGGAGTCGGGGTCGGGGGGGGAGTCGGGGTCGGGGGGGGAGTCGGGGGGGGGGAGTCGGGGTCGGGGGGGGAGTCGGGGTCGGGGGGGGAGTCGGGGTCGGGGGGGGAGTCGGGGTCGGGGGGGAGTCGGGGTCGGGGGGGGAGTCGGGGTCGGGGGGGGAGTCGGGGTCGGGGGGGGAGTCGGGGTCGGGGGGGGAGTCGGGGTCGGGGGGGGAGTCGGGGTCGGGGGGGGAGTCGGGGTCGGGGGGGGAGTCGGGGTCGGGGGGGGAGTCGGGGTCGGGGGGGAGTCGGGGTCGGGGGGGGAGTCGGGGTCGGGGGGGGAGTCGGGGTCGGAGTCGGGGTCGGGGGGGGAGTCGGGGTCGGGGGGGAGTCGGGGTCGGGGTCGGGGGGGGAGTCGGGGTCGGGGGGGGAGTCGGGGTCGGGGGGGGAGTCGGGGTCGGGGGGGGAGTCGGGGTCGGGGGGGAGTCGGGGTCGGGGGGGAGTCGGGGTCGGGGGGGGAGTCGGGGTCGGGGAGGGAGTCGGGGTCGGGGGGGGAGTCGGGGTCGGGGAGGGAGTCGGGGTCGCGGGGGGAGTCGGGGTCGCGGGGGGAGTCGGGGTCGCGGGGGGAGTCGGGGTCGCGGGGGGAGTCGGGGTCGGGGGGGAAGTTGGGGTCGGGGGGGAAGTTGGGGTCGGGGGGGAAGTTGGGGTCGGGGGGGGAAGTTGGGGTCGGGGGGGAAGTTGGGGTCGGGGGGGAAGTTGGGGTCGGGGGGGAAGTTGGGGTCGGGGGGGAAGTTGGGGTCGGGGGGGAAGTTGGGGTCGGGGGGGAAGTTGGGGTCGGGGGGGGAGTTGGGGTCGGGGGAGGGGGGGCGTTGGGGTCGGGGGAGGGGGGGAGTTGGGGTCGGGGGAGGGGGGGAGTTGGGGTCGGGGGAGGGGGGGAGTTGGGGTCGGGGGGGGAGTTGGGGTCGGGGGGGAGTTGGGGTGGGGGGGGAGTTGGGGTGGGGGGGGAGTTGGGGTCGGAGGAGGGGGGGCGTCGGGGTCGGGGTCGCGGGGGAGTCGGGGTCGCGGGGGGAGTCGGGGTCGCGGGGGGAGTCGGGGTCGCGGGGGGAGTCGGGGTCGCGGGGGGAGTCGGGGTCGCGGGGGGAGTCGGGGTCGCGGGGGGAGTCGGGGTCGCGGGGGGAGTCGGGGTCGCGGGGGGAGTCGGGGTCGGGGGGGGAGTCGGGGTCGGGGGGGGAGTCGGGGTCGGGGGGGGAGTCGGGGTCGGGGGGGGAGTCGGGGTCGGGGGAGGGAGTCGGGGTCGGGGTCGGGAGTCGGGGTCGGGGGGGGAGTCGGGGTCGGGGGGGGAGTCGGGGTCGGGGGGGGAGTCGGGGTCGGAGGGGGAGTCGGGGTCGGAGTGGGAGTCGGGGTCGGGGGGGGAGTCGGGGTCGGGGGGGGAGTCGGGGTCGGGGGGGGGAGTCGGGGTCGGGGGGGGAGTCGGGGTCGGGGGGGGAGTCGGGGTCGGGGGGGGAGTCGGGGTCGGGGGGGGAGTCGGGGGGGGGGAGTCGGGGTCGGGGGGCGAGTCGGGGTCGGGGGGGGAGTCGGGGTCGGGGGGGGAGTCGGGGTCGGGGGGGAGTCGGGGTCGGGGGGGGAGTCGGGGTCGGGGGGGGAGTCGGGGTCGGGGGGGGAGTCGGGGTCGGGGGGGGAGTCGGGGTCGGGGGGGGAGTCGGGGTCGGGGGGGGAGTCGGGGTCGGGGGGGGAGTCGGGGTCGGGGGGGGAGTCGGGGTCGGGGGGGGAGTCGGGGTCGGGGGGGGAGTCGGGGTCGGAGTCGGGGTCGGGGGGGGAGTCGGGGTCGGGGGGGGAGTCGGGGTCGGGGCGGGAGTCGGGGTCGGAGTCGGGGTCGGGGGGGGAGTCGGGGTCGGGGGGGGAGTCGGGGTCGGGGGGGGAGTCGGGGTCGGGGGGGGAGTCGGGGTCGGGGGGGAGTCGGGGTCGGGGGGGAGTCGGGGTCGGGGGGGGAGTCGGGGTCGGGGAGGGAGTCGGGGTCGGGGGGGGAGTCGGGGTCGGGGGGGGAGTCGGGGTCGGGGGGGGAGTCGGGGTCGGGGGGGGAGTCGGGGTCGGGGGGGGAGTCGGGGTCGGGGGGGGAGTCGGGGTCGGGGGGGGAGTCGGGGTCGGGGGGGGAGTCGGGGTCGGGGGGGGAGTCGGGGTCGGGGGGGGAGTCGGGGTCGGGGGGGGAGTCGGGGTCGGGGGGGGAGTCGGGGTCGGGGGGGGAGTCGGGGTCGGGGGGGGAGTCGGGGTCGGGGGGGGTGTCGGGGTCGGGGGGGGAGTCGGGGTCGGGGGGGGAGTCGGGTTCGGGGGGGGAGCCGGGGTCGGGGGGGGAGTCGGGGTCGGGGGGGGAGTCGGGGTCGGGGGGGGGAGTCGGGGTCGGGGGGGGAGTCGGGGTCGGGGGGGAGTCGGGGTCGGGGGGGGAGCCGGGGTCGGGGGGGGAGCCGGGGTCGGGGGGGGAGTCGGGGTCGGGGGGGGGAGTCGGGGTCGGGGGGGAGTCGGGGTCGGGGGGGAGTCGGGGTCGGGGGGGAGTCGGGGTCGGGGGGGGAGTCGGGGTCGGGGGGGGAGTCGGGGTCGGGGGGGGAGTCGGGGTCGGGGGGGGAGTCGGGGTCGGGGGGGGAGTCGGGGTCGGGGGGGGAGTCGGGGTCGGGGGGGGAGTCGGGGTCGGGGGGGGAGTCGGGGTCGGGGGGGGAGTCGGGGTCGGGGGGGGAGTCGGGGTCGGGGGGGGAGTCGGGGTCGGGGGGGGGAGTCGGGGTCGGGGGGGGAGTCGGGGTCGGGGGGGGAGTCGGGGTCGGGGGGGGAGTCGGGGTCGGGGGGGAGTCGGGGTCGGGGGGGGAGTCGGGGTCGGGGGGGAGTCGGGGTCGGGGGGGGAGTCGGGGTCGGGGGGGGAGTCGGGGTCGGGGGGGGAGTCGGGGTCGGGGGGGGAGTCGGGGTCGGGGGGGAGTCGGGGTCGGGGGGGGAGTCGGGGTCGGGGGGGGAGTCGGGGTCGGGGGGGGAGTCGGGGTCGGGGGGGAGTCGGGGTCGGGGGGGGAGTCGGGGTCGGGGGGGAGTCGGGGTCGGGGGGGGAGTCGGGGTCGGGGGGGGAGTCGGGGTCGGGGGGGGAGTCGGGGTCGGGGGGGGAGTCGGGGTCGGGGGGGGAGTCGGGGTCGGGGGGGGAGTCGGGGTCGGGGGGGAGTCGGGGTCGGGGGGGGAGTCGGGGTCGGGGGGGGGAGTCGGGGTCGTGGGGGGAGTCGGGGTCGGGGGGGAGTCGGGGTCGGGGGGGAGTCGGGTCGGGGGGGAGTCGGGGTCGGGGGGGAGTCGGGGTCGGGGGGGGAGTCGGGGTCGGGGGGGGAGTCGGGGTCGGGGGGGAGTCGGGGTCGGGGGGAGTCGGGGTCGGGGGGAGTCGGGGTCGGGGGGGAAGTGGGGGTCGGGGGGGAAGTTGTGGTCGGGGGGGAAGTTGGGGTCGGGGGGGAAGTTGGGGTCGGGGGGGAAGTTGGGGTCGGGGGGGAAGTTGGGGTCGGGGGGGAAGTTGGGGTCGGGGGGAAGTTGGGGTCGGGGGGGGTGTTGGGGTCGGGGGGGAGTTGGGGTCGGGGGGGCGTTGGGGTTGGGGTCGGGGGGGGGAGTTGGGGTCGGGGGGGGGAGTTGTGGTCGGGGGGGGAGTTGGGGTCGGGGGTTGGTCGGGGATTTGGGGTCGGGGGGGAGTTGGGGTCGGGGGGGGGCGTTGGGGTCGGGGGAGGGGGTGGGTTGGGGTCGGGGGAGGGGGGAGTTGGGGTCGGGGGGGGAGTCGGGGTCGGGGGGGAAGTCGGGGTCGGGGGGGAAGTTGGGGTCGGGGGGGAGTTGGGGTCGGGGGGGGTGTTGGGGTCGGGGGGGGTGTTGGGGTCGGGGGGGGAGTTGGGGTCGGGGGGGCGTTGGGGTTGGGGTCGGGGGGGGAGTTGGGGTCGGGGGGGGAGTTGTGGTCAGGGGGGGGGAGTCGGGGTCGGGGGGGGATTTGGGGTCGGGGGGGAGTTGGGGTCGGGGGGGGCGTTGGGGTCGGGGGAGGGGGGAGTTGGGGTCGGGGGGGGAGTCGGGGTCGGGGGGGAGTCGGGGTCGGGGGGGAAGTCGGGGTCGGGGGGGGAAGTCGGGGTCGGGGGGGGAAGTCGGGGTCGGGGGGGGAAGTCGGAGTCGGGGGGGAAGTCGGGGTCGGGGGGGAAGTCGGGGTCGGGGGGGAAGTCGGGGTCGGGGGGAAGTTGGGGTCGGGGGGGAAGTTGGGGTCGGGGGGGAAGTTGGGGTCGGGGGGGAAGTTGGGGTCGGGGGGGAAGTTGGGGTCGGGGGGGAAGTTGGGGTCGGGGGGGAAGTTGGGGTCGGGGGGGAAGTTGGGGTCGGGGGGGAAGTTGGGGTCGGGGGGGAAGTTGGGGTCGGGGGGGAAGTTGGGGTCGGGGGGGAGTTGGGGTCGGGGGAGGGGGGGCGTTGGGGTCGGGGGAGGGGGGGCGTTGGGGTCGGGGGAGGGGGGGAGTTGGGGTCGGGGGAGGGGGGAGTTGGGGTCGGGGGAGGGGGGGAGTTGGGGTCGGGGGGGGAGTTGGGGTCGGGGGGGAGTTGGGGTGGGGGGGGAGTTGGGGTGGGGGGGGAGTTGGGGTCGGGGGAGGGGGGGCGTCGGGGTCGGGGTCGCGGGGGGAGTCGGGGTCGCGGGGGGAGTCGGGGTCGCGGGGGGAGTCGGGGTCGCGGGGGGAGTCGGGGTCGCGGGGGGAGTCGGGGTCGCGGGGGGAGTCGGGGTCGCGGGGGGAGTCGGGGTCGCGGGGGGAGTCGGGGTCGCGGGGGGAGTCGGGGTCGCGGGGGGAGTCGGGGTCGCGGGGGGAGTCGGGGTCGCGGGGGGAGTCGGGGTCGCGGGGGGAGTCGGGGTCGCGGGGGGAGTCGGGGTCGCGGGGGGAGTCGGGGTCGCGGGGGGAGTCGGGGTCGCGGGGGGAGTCGGGGTCGCGGGGGGAGTCGGGGTCGCGGGGGGAGTCGGGGTCGCGGGGGGAGTCGGGGTCGCGGGGGGAGTCGGGGTCGCGGGGGGAGTCGGGGTCGGGGGGAGTCGGGGTCGGGGGGGGAGTCGGGGTCGGGGGGGGAGTCGGGGTCGGGGGAGGGAGTCGGGGTCGGGGTCGGGAGTCGGGGTCGGG